>NW_004444292.1:251288-351155 GCF_000243295.1 Trichechus manatus latirostris | reverse complement strand
GGCTTTTAAGACCCCAGACACTACTCACCAAGGTAGAATGTAGAACATTGTCTTTATAAACTGTTATGCCAATTGAGCTAGATGTTCCCCGAGACCAGTGTCCCCACAGTAAATCCTATCTCTTGACTTTTAAAAATTCATGTTGTAATTTGAACAGATTTGTATTGCTGAGCCTTTAGTTTTGTTGGATTATGATCTATTTTTTGTGCATACTTTTTTTTAAATTTTGCTTTAGGTGAAATTTCACAGCTCAAGTTAATTTCTCATGCAGAAGTTTATACACATATCATTATGTGACACTAGCTGCAATCCGTTTCCACCCCGGGTTTCCCGTGTTCATCCAACCAGCTCCTGTCCCTGCCTGCCTTCTCATCCTGCCTCCAGACAGGAGCTGCCCTTTTGGTCTCTTGTAGCTACTTGAACTAAGAAGCACACTCTTCACGAGTATTAAGTTTTATAGCCCAGTCTAATCTTTGTGTGAAGAGTGGGCTTCGGGAACGGTTTTAGTTCTGGGTTAACAGAGCACCTTGGGGCCATGGCTTCGGGGGTTCCTTCAGTCTCAGTCAGACCATTAAGTCTAGTCTTTTCACGTGGATTTGAGTTCTGCTCCACATTTTTCTTCCCCTCCATCAGGGACTCTTTGTTGTGCTCTCTGTCAGGGTGGTCATTGGTGGTAGCCGGGCACCATCTAGTTCTGGTCTCATGCTGATGGAGTCTCTGGTTTATGCAGCCCTTTTGTCTCTTGAGCTGATGTTTTCCTTGTGTCTTTTGTGTTCTTCATTCTCCTTTGCTCCAAGTGGGTTGGGACCAATTGATGCATCTTAGATGGCCGCTCGCAAGCTTTTAAGACTCCAGACAGCACTCACCCAAGTCGTGCATACCTTTCTTAGAATGTACTTCTAGGTTTCAATAGTTAATGATTTTTAAATTGGAAGTTCACTTTTTCAAAAGTTGAGAAAGCTTAATTAGAATTTTTAGTAGACTTGATATCATTGTTTCATTAAGAAGATTTAAGTAATCCAGGTGTCAAGTTTGGTTCATGGTTCCATTTATTCTTGTTAGCCTTAACTTTACTAAAGGCAATATATATAAAAGTAACACATCTATAAAACTACATATAAGGAAAGCTTAATTAAAAAATAAATGCTAATGAATTTAGTAGATGATCAGCAGTACACTAGAATGAATGCTAGTTCCTGGTGGAAATAGAAAAAGATAACTTTGTTGATTGATGCCATGGCTTGTTTGAAAACAATAAATTTAAGTTAGAGTTTCTAACTGGATCGTGGGTCCTGTTCATTAGGAGATCTGTGAATCTGTTTTAAATTACATACAGAATTTTGTACATGTACATACATATATTTTGGGGGGTGGAGTCCATACTTCATCCAGTTCGCAAATAGACGAATGACTTAAAATGAGTTTTGAAAAGATTACTAATCTGGGGTAGTACTTTCCAATAGTTTTGGATCATGTACCCCTAACAGTTAAAAAGAACTGAGTACAAATCTGTATGTTTGTGTGTGTATTCCTAAATTCTAATTGTGTGCTGTACTTGTAATATTTCAGGTATGTTATAAACACTCATAAGGATGAGATAATAAACACAGACCTGCACCCTGATGTCAATCTGGGGTGCGTTTTCTCCTCGTGGGAGAACACTTACCCATGGTATTCCTAGGGCAGAGCCGTATCTAAGGTATGGCATTTGCCCTGGACTCCATTTGGGGGGTGCGGTGCACAGGCTCCACGGCATCACTGAGCAGTTTCTGTTAAGCTGGTTCGGCCCAACGTCCTTCCTCAAAGCAAGGAAGGTGCGCAGGTGTAATTTTCATGTAGTGCCATAATGTGTTAAGTAAAAGATTAAGTACTTGATTTATATTTTTGAGCTGATGTTATGGTAAAGTTATCTAAAAAACGGGTGTCAGATGGTTGGACAGGGGTGCAATTTCAGTGCTTGCCATAGGCGCTATTTTCCATAGATACGCCTCTGCCCTAGGGCAAGGGAGACTTTGTTGTGATGAATCACAGCAGACTTCTCATATGTCCTGCCAACAGGACAAGGTAGAATAAATCCTTGTAGCTACAGTAGGAATCAGATATCTTTGTAGTGTTTTGGGTTGTAAGGTTTTAAGCACTGGTGTGCTGAGGGAAATGAAATAGAAAGGATATGACAAAATAGACTCTAAGAAAATAAATATTTCTAAATCGTTAGCAGACTTGAAATTTATTTAGTTATTAGGATTTTGTAGTGTTTGCTCTAATACCAAAATATAAAACTTACCTGAATTTTAATTCAGTTGATGTTCTTTGAAAAAATGGCATATTTTGAATGAAAAAGAAAACCCTGATTAAATGGAGATAATCAAATGAGGTAAAAACTTTTATCTTAACAGAACCTTATTACCGTTAACATTTCTTGACAAGAGTAACACTTCTATTTTCAGTTGATTCTTGAAATCAGTTATTTTTTAAAAGGGCTAAATCTGATTTTATTTTATTCCTAGGATGATAAAAGAAAACGTGGGTGAAGACACTTAAAATTTGGCTTCCAGTGTAATTCAGAAGAGTTAAAAGACTAGGAATGCTGGGATCATATTTCCTTCAGGTCAGCCAACATCTGCTCATCACTTTATAACATCTCATGGAGTATTTATTTATTCTTAATTTCCTTAATCAGTCTTCCTGATTCTGATTATGTTGAGTGTAGCTAACATATATAATGGCCTCAGTGTTTTGACTTACTGGAATATTAGTGAATAGTTTATAGCTGATGTTGAAACCTATATGACTCTGCCTGTCTTGTCATTAAATCCCTGGTGTCACTGACATTTTTGTTTCTGAGCAAGCTTGGAGGTTATTTTTAGATCCAAATTGCCATCCTCTTTCATCACTGGTAGTACTTGTATGAAATTTATTTGTTAGGTAAAAATGGACTGCGAGTAGAAATGACATATCAAACAACTCTTATTTACAAAGAAAAAAAAATTACCATGGGAATTTCTTGAGATCCCAAATCTAAAATTTTATTCTTATGCTCCTTTGGAAAGTGTGAGAGTAATCTTAAAAATGATATAATATCACAGCATCAGATCCATATTAAGGATACTTGCTCCATTTGTCCCTCACTTCTTTTAGCTCTTTTGTAGATACGTCACAGATTTTCTGATCTTATGTCAGTCATTATACCCTCTCTTCACTTATCGACATGGTTAGGTTCCAAAGACTAGGTTGTTATGCAAAAGTAGAGGATGACTACACCATTACATAACTGCCAAACCACTGAGAATCATGGCCCAGCCAAGTTGACACATAACCCTAACCATCATAGCCAGTGTTACTCCTTCCTTGCACCTTGGTGTCTGTTACTGCCAGATGTATGTTGTTAATGTGCAAAACAGTTGGATAGTAGGTTTTTTACTGTTGTCTTAAATGCAGAATGTCAGATAATGAGATAGTCAATAAGTGAGGAATAGGTTTAATGATTAAAAACACTCAGCTGTGCCTTCAACCAGTAGTTGAAACTGAACCGGGGGTTCTCAAACATTTAGGATGCATCAGAATCACCTGGTGGGCTTGTTAAAACAGACTAGGGGGATTAAAGATGGCAGCCTAGTCAGACGTAGCACCCCATCTCTCTACAATAAAGACCTGAATAACAAAGTGAAACAGATACAGATGACAGCCCTGAAATCCTGAGCATCAAATGAAAAGATAAAGAATTAGATCAGACACTGACTGGAAAAAGAAACTGAATGATAGCAGCAAATGGGGAGAGATATGGAGTACCAGATGCCCTGCTAGACAGCCCAGCACAGCAGCGCCATTTTGAGACAAAGCCAGCAGTGACCCTGGGTGAGGAGCACAGGAAGACAGTATCACAGAACTCCCAATAGAAGATAGAGAAGTTGTGTCAATATACTTAGAGTAAGGCAAGGCGAGCAGGATATTAACTGGAAAGTACAGGAAGGAGGACGAGAGCTTCAGGGATCCCAGCATACAGAAAGCAGGGATGCAGCCAGTAATGAGAGACAGAGCAACTTTCCAGAGGCGGTACCTGACCAGTATGGTGGGTGGCACACACAGAGCAATAGATGAATGACCCCCTTTTCACTTTCTCTGCCCCCTCCCGGCCATCTGCCCCTCCCCTCCCCCACCCAGACAACCTCCTGCACACACTCCCGGCTGACCACCCTGTTCCCCAATGGAGTATCTCAGTGCACCTGAATGCCCGCTTTGTCCCTTGCCCGTTGCCTACCCATCTGGTGATTGTGAGCATTCTTGTACCTCTAGATAGCGCCTACCTAGTATGCCCTTAGCTGTCTCACAAAAACAGTGAACAGCAAAGAGGGCTCGCCCTGTCTGCCATTGACCCATCCAGTTGAGGGCAAGAAGTGAATGTCCTTGTGCCACCAGATGAACAATCACCAAAGGACGCTCGACCCACCTGCACTGATAAAACAAAAATCATAAATAAACACCTTAGATGCTTTGGAGACGGCAGACAATATCAAATCATATAAAGAAACAAGACAAGATGGCTCAACCAAAGGACCAGAATAAAGGGGCAAAAAATCTTCCTGAGGAAGAGATGTTAATGGAACTGCCTGATAAGGAGTTCAAAAGGCTTGTATGTAGGGTCCTCAAAGAGGTCAAGGAAAACACAGACAAGACCTTAGAAGAGTTCAGGAAAACAATACAAGAACAAAATGACTAATAGACGATTAGAAATCATACAAAAGCAGCAACTATAAATCCAGAATAACAATAAAATATCAGAAATAGATAATGGAAGGACACAGAAGTAGAACTGAAACAATGGAAGACAGAATTAGCAAAATAGAGGGTAAATCCCTTGATACCAATTTGTTTGAGGAACAATCAAAAAAGCCTAAGAGTTATGTGGGACAGTATGAAGAGGATAATTTACATGTGAAGGGACTCCCAGAGCAGGAGGAGAGAATTTTTAAAGATTTGCTGGAAGAAAACTTCCCCAATATCATGAAAGACAAGAAGATTTCCATCCAAGAAGGTCAACAAAGCCCATACAGGATAGTCCCCTCAAAAGAAAGTCACTAAGACATAATCAAACTTTCCAAGTTGAAAGAAACAGTTCTGAGCAGCTCGGGAAAAATGAAATACCACCTACAAAGGGACTCCAATAAGACTAAGCTCTGATTTCTCAGCAGAGACCATGCAGGCAAGAAGGCAATGGAATGACACTCATAAAACCCTGAAAGAAAAGAATTGCCAACCAATAATCCTTCCCAGCAAAACTGTCTTCTGATATGCGATGGCAAAATTAGGACATTCCCTGATAAACAGAAATTAAGGGAATTTGTAAAAACCAGACCATCCTTACAAGAAATATTAAAGGGAGGCCTAACAAAGAAAGTTTCAACACCACAAGAAGAAGCGTAATGACAGTAGTAAATTCGTATCTATTGATAATCACACTGAATGGAAATGGGTTAAATGCACCAAACAAAAGACAGAGAATGCTAGAATGGATAAAAAAAATTTACCCATCAAGGTTGCCTACAAGAGACATAACCTTAGACACAAAGACATAAACAGGTTAAAAATCAAAGGATGGGAAAAAATATATCAAGCAATCAGTAACCAAAAAAGAGCAATATTAATCTCTGATAAAAAAGACTTTAAATCAAACTCCATCATAAGAGACAAGGAAGGACATTATGTAAAGATAAAGGGAACAATCCACCAAGAGGACATAACCATGATAAATATCTACGCACCCAATGACAGAGCTCCAAAATACATAAACCCTAGGAGAAATGAAAAGAGAAAGAGACAGCTCTACTTTTGATGATGGACAGAACAACTAGAAAGAAACTCAGAAAAGATACAGAAGATCTAAATAATACAGTCAACCAACTTGACCTCATAGACATATACAGAGCACTCCATCCAACAGCAACGCAGTACACGTTGTTCTCCAGTGCACATGGATCCTTCTCTGGAATAGACCATATCTTACGTCACAAAGCAAGCCTCAGTAAATTAAAAAACATAGAAATAATACAACGCATCTCTCAGATCACAGTGCTGTAAAATTAGAAATCAATAGCAGGAAGAACAAGGAAAAAAAATCCAAATACTTGGAAGCAGAACAACACCATGCTTAAAAACCAGTGGGTAATAGAAGAAATTTAAAATGAAATAAATTCCTAGAATCAAACGAGAATAAAAATAGAACATACCAAAACCTTTGGGAGACAGCAAAAGCACTGCTCGGAGGCCAATTTATAGCAATAAACACACACATCTAAAAAAAAAAAAAAAAGGCCAAAATCAGTATCTTAACTGTGCAACTTGACCAAATAGAAAAATAGTAAAAGAAGCCCACAGCTGCCAGAAGAAAGGAAAGTATAATAAAGATTAGAGAAGAAATAAATGAAACAGAAAAACAATTGAAACATTCAAGACTAGAAGCTGGTTCTTTGAAAAGATAAATAAAATCAACAAACTATGGGCCAAACTGACAAAAGAAAAAAAGAAGCAAATAACCCAAGTATGAAATGAGATGGGTTACATCACAACAGAACCAGCTGAAGTAAAAAGGATCATATCAGAAAACTATGAAAAATTATACTCCATCAAATTTGAAAATCTAAAGGAAATCGACAAATTTCTAGAAACACATTACCTACCTAAACTAACACAAACTGAGGTAGGAAATCTGAACAGATTCATAACAAAAGAAGAAACTGAAGTCAGAAAAACTACCAACAACAACAACAACAGCAAAAAAGCCTTGGATAATTCTATCAAACATTCAGAGACAAGTTTGGCAGCAGTACTTCTCAAACTATTCCAGAACATAGAAACAATTCTCAACAAAATTGTAGCCAATAGATCCAACAGCATATATATATATATATATATATATATATATATAAATACATCATGACCAAGTGGGATTCATACCATGTATGCAAGGATGGTTCAACATCAGAAAATCAATCAATGTAATCCACTACATAAACAGACCAAAAGAAAAGAATCACGTGATCATCTCAATCAATGCCTGTTCCTGATAAAAACTCTCGGCAAAACGGGAATAGAAGGGAAATTCCTCAATGTAATTAAGGGCATATATATTCTGAACAGAGAGAAACTGAAAAGCATTCCCCCTGAGAATGGGAACCAGACAAGGATGCGTTTATCACTACTCTTATTCAACGCTGTATCAGAAGTCCTAGCCAGAGCAATAAAATAAGAAAGGGAAATAATGGGCATCCAGATTGATTAGGAGGATCTTATACATAGAAAATCCCAGAGAATCCACAAGAAAGCAACTGGAACTAATAGAAGGATTCATCAAAGTGGCGTTCAACATACAACATAAGAACAACATTCAAAAATCAGCTGGATTCCTCTACACTAACAAAGAGAACTCTAAAAAAGGAAATCAGGAAAACAATACAAAATAAATCTTTAACATCCCTAGTTAGGTATTCCTAAGACTTATACAAAGAAAAGTACAAAACACTACTGCAAGAAATGAAGAGACCTTCATGAATGGAAATACCATGCTTGTGGATAGGATGACTTTAACATTTGTGAAAATGTCAATATCATTCAAAGCAATCTATAGATACAGTGCAATCCCAGTGAAAACTCGAGATGGAAAAACTAACCACCAACTTTATATGCAAAAGGAAGAGCCCCCAGATAAGTAAAAGAAGAGCAAAGTTGGAGGCCTTACACTACCCGATCTCAGAACCTACTATATAGGTACAGTATACTAAAACAGCCTGGTTCTGGTACAACAACACATATACCAATGGAACTGAATTGAAAACCCAGAAGTAAATTCATCCGCGTATGGACACCTGATCTTTTACAAAGGGTTGAAGTCCATTAACTGGGGAAGAGATAGTATCTTCAACAAATGGTGCTGGCAAAACTAGATATCCATTTGTTGAAAATGAAACAGGGTCCATACCTCACAGCATGCACAAAAACTAATTCAAAATAGATCAAAGACCTAATTGTAAAACCTGAAGCTGTAAAGCTCATGAAAGAAAACATACGGACAGTGCTGGGGCCCTGATTTATGGCATAAATAGAATATTAAGCATAACTAAACATGCACAAACTCCAGAAGATAAACTGCATAACTGAGGCCTCCTGAAAATTAAATAGTTATGCTCATCAAAAGACTTTCCCAAGAGAGTAAAAGAATGTACAAATTGGGAAAAAAATCTTTGGCAATGAAATATCTGAAAGAGGTTTAGTCTCTAAAATATACAGAAAACTTCAACAACTCAACAAAAAAAGATGAGGCAAAGGATATGAACAGACATTTCACCAAAGAGGACATTCAGGCGGCCACCAAATAACGTGAAAAACTGCTTGCTACCTTTAGCCATTAGAGAGATGCAGATCAAAACCATCTCATCTCTGTAAGAATGGCACTGATCAAAAATTCAGAAAACAATAAATGCTAGTGAGGTTGTGGGGAGATTGAACACTTATGCACTGCTGGTGGGAAAATAAAATGGTACAACCGCTATGGAAAATCTGACGCTTCCTTAAAAAGCTAGAAATAGAAATGCCATATGGTCCAGCAGTCCAACTCCTAGGAATATATCCTACATAAATAAGAGCCATCACATGAATAAAAATATGCACACCCATGCTCACTGGAGTGTTACTCACAATAGCAAAAAGATGGAAACAGCCTAAGTGCCCATTAACAGACAAATGGATAAACAAATTATAGTACACAGTGGAATACTATGCAATGATGAAGAATAATGATGAATCCAGGAAACATCTCACAACATGGATGAATCTGGATGGCATTATGCTGAATGAAATAAGTCAGTCACAAAAGTACAAACATTGTATGAGACCACTATTATAAAAACTCAAGAAAAGGTTTATACACAGAAACAATCTTTGATAGTTACCGGGGTGGGGAGGGGAGGAAATCACTGGACAGTAGACAGGTGTTAACTTTGGTAAAAGGAAAGACAGTGCACAATATAGGGGAAGTCAGCACAGCTTGACCAAGGCAAAGGAAGACACTTACAGGAACACAAGGAAAAAAAAAAAAAAAGGCAGGCACTCTAAATACTATAGCATATACAACACTACAACAACAGTAAAAAGAAGTAACTTTAAGCAGATATAGTCAGATACGAATGCTGAATAGAGGAAGGAGGACATATAGGAATATACCCACATACCTATATAGGTTAGGCTGTGGATGTTTTTACATACGTATTTGTATGTACAGCATATATATTCATATGTATAATAGAGCACAAAGGGGGCAAAGTCAGACACTTCCTAGACATATCCAAATAGCTTGAGGGATCGAGATACTCGAGCTGAGGGCTGGGGACCATGGTCTCTGGGGACATCTAAGTTAGGTGGCATAACATAGTTCATAAAGAGTATGTTCTACATCCTACTTTGGTGTCAGTAGCATCTGCAATTTTGTTTTTTTGGGCTTTAGGTAAAACTTTACAGCTCAAGTTAATTTCTCATACAAAAATTTATACATACACTGTTTTGTGACATTAGTTGCAATCCCCACAATGTGACAGCACACTCCCACTTTCCACCCTGGGTTCCCTGTCCACTCAACCACTTCCTGTCCCTTCCTGCCTTCTCATTCTGCCTCTGGACAGGAGCCGCCCATTTGGTCTTGTGTATCTGATTGAACTAAGAGGCACACTCCTCAAATGTATTATTTTTTTATAGTTGTCTAATCTTTGACTGAAGAGTGGGCTTTGTGAGTGGTTTCAGTTCAGTTGTGGGGGTTCCTCCAGTCTCTGTCAGACCATTAAGTCTGGTCTTTTTATGTGAATTTGAGTTCTGCTCCACACTTTTGTCCTGCTCGGTCCGGGACTCTGTTGTGTTCCCTGTCAGGGCGGTCATTGTAAGAAGTTCTAGTTCTTCTGGTCTCAGGCCGGTGGAGTCTCTGGTTTATGTGGTCCTTTAGTCTCTTGGGCATTCTTCATTCTCCTTTGCTCCAAGTGGGATGGGACCAATTAATGCATCTTAGATGGCCACTCACAAGCTTTTAAGACCCCAGATGCCACTCACCAAAGTGGGATGCAGAACATTTTCTTAAACTTTGTTATGCCAGTTGACCTAAATGTCCCCCAAAACTCTGGTCCCCAGGCCCCAGCCCCAGCTACTCAGTCTCTCAAAGTGTTTGGGGACAAACTTCTCAGCTTTTGCTTTGGTCCAGTTGTGCTCACTTCCCCTGTATTCTGTGTTGTCCTTCCCTACTATCTAGTTAGTGATTTGTCTCCCCCTCCTTCTCGATCCTTGTAACCATCAAACAATGCTTTTTTCTGTGTTTAAACCTTTTCTTGAGTTCTTAAAATAGTGGTCTCATACAGTATTTGCCCTTTTGTGACTAATTTCACTTAGCATAACACCGTCCAGATCCATGTTGTGAGATGTTTCGTGGATTCATCATTGTTCACTGTTGCATAATATTCCATTGTGTGTATGTACCTTAATTTATTCATCTATTGATGGGCACCTAGGTTGTTTCTTTTTGCTATTGTGAACAATGGTGCAGTGAACATGGGTGTGCATTTGTCTATTCATGTGATGGCTTTTATTTCTCTAGGATATATTCCTAGGAGTGGGATTGCTAGATTGTATGGTATTTTTATTTCTAGCTTTTTAAGGAAGCACCAAATCATTTTCTAAAGCGGTTGTACCATTTTACATTCATGCCAGCCTTGTTGGGGTGAGATGGTATCTCATTGTAGGGTTTATTTGCATTTCTCTGATGGCTAATGATCATTAAGCATTTCCTCATGTGTCTGTTAGCTGCCTGAATGTCTTCTTTGGTGAAGTGTCTCTTCATATCCTTTGTCCATTTTTAAATTGGATTATTTATCTTTTTGTTGTTGAGGTGTTGTAGTGTCCTGTAGGTTTTAGAGATTAGACCCTTAACGGATATGTTGGAGCCAAAATTTTTTTCCTAGTCTCTTCTTTTTTACTCTTTTATCAGCTCCCAGTTATCTAGTTTCTTTTCTGTTATTTGTGCATTGTTATGGTTTGTATACTATTTATGCCATGTATTAGGGCTCCTAGCATTGTCCCTGTTTTTTCTTCCATGATCTTTAATGTTTTAGATTTCGTATTTAGGTCTTTGATCCATTTTGAGTTAGTTTTTGTGTATGGTGTGAGATCTGGGTCCTGTTTCTTTTTTTTTTGCAGATGGATATCCAGTTATGCCAGCACCATTTGTTAAAGAGACTGTCTTTTCCCCATTTCACAGACTTGTGCCTTTATCAAATATCAGGTGCTCATTGGTGGATGGATATACATCTGGGTTCTCAATTCTGTTCCATTGGCCTATTTATTTGTTGTTGTACCAGTACCAGGCTGTTTTGACTACCATGGTGGTATAATAGGTTCTAAAATCTGTTAGGCCTCCTACTTTATTCTTTTTCAGTAATGCTTTACTTAGCCAGGGCCTCTTCCCTTTCCATATGACGTTGATTTCTCTATGTTGTTTTAAAATGTCATGAAAATTTGGATCGGGGTTGCATTGCACCTATAGATTGCTTTGGGTAGAATTGACATTTTCACAATGTTGAGTCTTCCTGTCCATGAGTATGGTATGTTTTTCCATTTATGTAGGTCTCTTGGTTTCCTGCAGTAGTGTTTTGTAGTTTTTTTTGTGTACATCTTTTATGTCTCTGGTTAGATTTATTTCTGAGTATTTAATCTTGGGGGCTATTTTGTAAATGGTATTGATTTGGTAATTTCCTTTTCAAAGTTCTCTCTGTTGGTGTAGAGGAATCCAACTGATTTTTGTATGTTTATCTTGTATCCTGATACTTTGCTGAAATCTTCTATTAGTTCCAGTAGTTTTCTTGTGAATTCTTTGGGGTTTTCTGTGTATAAGATCATATCATCTGCGAATAGGGATACTTTTACTTCTTCCTTACCAATCTGGATGCCCTTTTTCTTGCGTTATTGCTCTGGCTAGGATCTCCAGCATAATGTTGAAGCATGCTGGGTGTTGGCATTGTATAAATGCCCTTTATTATGCATCTGGGATCTTAAAAAGCTTGTGAACAGCCATCTAAGATAAAACTATTGGTCCTATCCCTTCCAGAAAAAATAATGAAGAAAACCAAAGACACAAGGAAAATGTTAGTCCAGAGGGACTAATGGACCACATGAGCCACAGTCTCTACCAGCCTGAGCCCAGAACTAGATGGTGCCCAGCTACTACCACCGACAACACTGACAGGGATCACAATAGAGGTTCCTGGGTAGAGGCGGAGAAAAATGTAGAACAAAATTCAAATTCTCAAAAAAAGACCAGACTTACTGGTCTGATGGTCACTGGAGGAACCCCTGGGACACCCTGCTAACTCTGAAGACACTCTCAAGTTCTACCTTTCAGCCAAGATTACGCAGGCCTATAAAACAAACAATACACATGCAGTCAAGTATATGAGAGCAAATGGGTCACATAAGAAGGCAGGAAGGGACAGGGAAACTGGACAAATGGAAACGGAGAACCCAGGGTGGACTTGGGGAGAGTGCTGACATATATTGTGAGAATTGCAACAAATGTCACAAAATAACTTGTGTATAAATTTTTGAATGAGAAACTAATTTGGTGTATAAACTTTCACCTAAAACATACACACACGAAAAAGACTTGGGGGAGGGGGAACCCTAGATTTGTTTTGGATGGTCTGCGGTGGGGTCTGAGACTACATTCTCAACAGGCTCTGGTATGGGGACTGCATTTTGAGAAAAACTCCTTTATAGCATCAACATATTTAACTTTTCATTATTTGGCTAATCTCTATAGAAGTTCACAAATAGAACTAAGAAAATGAGATTTTATTTTTATAAATAGTTCAGATATATATATTAATTCAGGTTTTAATTTTTTTTAGGTCTTCTGCTCAGTAATTCTGACCTAGCAAATTATATTCTTTGTAACTGCATTTGCTTTCTTTTCCTTCAGAAAAATATCGGATGAATATTAATTCCTGTCTGTTAATTTTTTTTTTCCCCCCAGGGTCAAATGATTTTATGGGAGAAATGCTTTTAATGATACAGGAGAAACAATTCAGAAGGCAAATCTTACTTCATTTGTGAATTTATTACTCCATATAAAGAATTCATGTATATAAAAACAATCATTAATACTTTAATATATGCCTCATAAGCACATTTTCTGTAGTTAAAATATCTAGAATAATGCAAGCTCAAGTTTCCATTTTGATCCAGTTGTGAGTGGTTTTCATTATATCAAAATATTATCGACCTCTTGGTGTGGTGCTGGTTAATGTTGGAAAATACTATTGTAGTAGCCCATAAATTCAGAGTAATGACCTCCCCTTTTTAACTCCCTGTAGCTGGGGATCATTAGAGGGATTTTTACCACTGTTCTGTAGCCCTAAATTTTCAGTCAGCCCCCATGATAAGAAATATGGCATTGTTGTGAGGAAATTGCATTTTTAACTTAAAATTTGTAGTTCTTGCCCTAAGAAAAACAAATAATGAGATAGATGAATAAAAGCAGATGTATTATGGTGATAGACAAAGCATTTCTTATTCTAAACTGATGCCAAATAGTAAGCTTGGGTTCCAACTGGGGCTCCCTGGGTGTGCAGGATGGCCAGGGGACTACTCCCCTTTTTCACTTTTTACTGACTGAATTGTGAACCCTCACTGTATTGTGTTTATCATTACACTATTCTAGCTTATTAGTAAAGCTCTTCTGTGCTTGGAGAAGTCCCAGATTTGGGTCTGTCTGCATTATCTGCAAACTGGCAGGAAACAATTCCCAAAGGTCAGTGAATAAAGTAATATGGATTCCATCCTCTGTCAGAATTTATATAGAAGAGAGCAGTAATTTTGCAACTTAAAATAATTTTAGGGGTTTATACTGTAGTATGCTGTGAAACGTTAAATGCAAGAAATATTATTAACGTTTTCAAAATACTTTGTACTGTTACTTATATTTTTGGTATTCTGATGTGTTTGTTGCGTCTCCCTGGTGTTTGCTAAGTACCCTCGTTATGCTTTTTTATATCGTTATTCTAAAGAATTGGTAGTCAGTCCTTTTCATTGGTAACATTCTGGATGTTAAACAACTTTGCCAGCAGTGTTTACATTCTGGATGAAGTAAATTCAGGATTATGGTTACCTTTGGAAGGTATAACACCT
The DNA here is from genome assembly GCF_000243295.1 of Trichechus manatus latirostris. Classification (NCBI taxonomy): domain Eukaryota; kingdom Metazoa; phylum Chordata; class Mammalia; order Sirenia; family Trichechidae; genus Trichechus; species Trichechus manatus. The sequence goes on along the minus strand of NW_004444292.1, from coordinate 336,947 downwards.
GAGCTTCAAGTTGCATCCTTTTGACATTCCAGTAAATAAATTCTACAAATTTAAGAATCAGGATGTGAATGAATTTAGAGGGTAAGTATATAAAGTGGAATAATTTTATATTCCTGGACTGAAACCAAACTTCCCTTATATTTAATTGTACTTGTTCAACATTTACTGAATTCCTATTTTGTACTAGGTATTGAAGATTTTATTAATGTGCTTTCTACTACTGCCATACTCATTAGAGTGTATCATAACACTGTAACTCGTGTGATAGTTAGCAATTAACTGAATAACCCAATTATGCACATGCACTGTCCTTACCTCAGCATACACTGGAAAGGAATAATAGCAGAGGAGTAATGTTAAATTTTTGAATTAAAAGTGAAGTAAAAAGGTCTGTGGTAACTGCTTTCCAGTGAGTTTGGTCGAGTAATTCATTCAAGTTGTGATTATCTGCTTAGTCACAAGATCACCCGGGTCCTGTACTATTAACCTCAGTTATGTATATTCTGAAGTGTACATCCTTTCTTAACTATATGCTTTGGACTTGACCTGTAGTACTAAAAGTATACCTTATATATCAACCTTGTGGGAAGTTGTTACTAGAAAATTCCTGTTTCCCAAAGAAATCATTGCTTGCACCTTTTAGAATAATGTTACTGCAATCCCAAGTTGCAGCATTGTCTGCACTCTGATAGGATTGTTGCCTCATCAGAGAAATAGCTGTAAAGTGGCTTTCCAGCTGATTCAAGCCCTTTTCATCTTTTTAAACCACCAGAACGTCCAGTATTTATTCTTCAGTCCTCATTCAAGGACTTACAGAGAATCCAAGTGTGCTATTTACTTGGTTACAGAGATGCAAAACAAACTGTATTAAATTATGTGGCTATACACTGTATTTCTGGTAGACACATAACTATGTGCCATGTAACTAATGTGCCATGTAACTATTAAAAGCTGAGACAGAGACAACTCAAATACAGTGCTAAGTTATCTCAAATTTTAACATGTTTTTCTTTCCCTGACCCTGTTTTAGTCAAAATAGAAAAGGGGGGCAAGTGAACCCACCTTCTTTTCCAATATACCTTCCTCCCTAGGGTCCAGTGTCACGTATTAAAAGATTACATACTTGCTGATTTTTCACAGCTTCTATATTTCTCAACCTAAGCTCCTAAAGGAACTGTGTTCAGTTTTCTACTTGTTTTGTATGTTATATATAGCTTTACCTCCTTGAAAAAGAATGTAGTTTCTAATGTAGCCCTGGAAAGGCTGTTCATATCCTAGACATGATTCTGGGACAAAACAAATTTTATTTAAAAACTCATTTATATGTAGCTGACCAAGATACTATTATCTCCTTTACAATTCCTAGCTTATGCACTGTTGCTAATTCAAACCTCTTCTTAACTTTTTTGCCTAGAAAGCTATGATACAGTACTAGTACATGATTCAATTTAGTTGAAAAAGCCTGTTCTCAATCCTCATTAAATTGAAAACCACACCTTGAAGTCCTGAGACGCTACATAGAAAGGAAATAAAAAGACCAACATTGTGTTTTATTGAGAAAACTGTAGGAAAAAGCAGTGTTAGGATATATAGTAAAAATGGCTCTCTGAAATGTCTATAAAATGTGTGTGGATCTAATATGTGACATTCTGAAAAAAGTTTCATCAAAATTACAATTCATACAATTATAAACTAATCAAAAACTAAACAATCTGAGCTTGATTAATGTTTGGAAAATACGTTTTAAAAGGACATAAGCATTACATACCCGTGAGCAATCTATAGACGCAGTAACTGTTCACATAGAGGCACTATGGCATCTGAAGTAGCAACCAGGGCAGCAAGGCACGGGTAGGATTTAAGCTTTTCCAATTTTTCAAAATAAGTGCACAGGATCTAGCTTTTCCAAATCACTTGACGGATTCCAAGAAAAGGGATGAAAGTTGACAATTAAACATTCCCTTTAGGGCTAATGTCCTGGTTTACATTCTAGCTTCGTTTTAGATTCAGATATTATCACCTAGCTACCTTTTCAAAGGATAATAACCTCAAATTTACAAAGTTATTGTCAAATTCCAACCTTTCTGCTCCAGATCTGTAGCAAGTATGTATTTATTATAAAACAGATCAGACCTTTACCCCCTCAGCATGACTAGTCAACTAGTCATACTTCAAGGGCAGCAAATTCACACTTCAGTGCTTGGGTGTCTTGAATGTAACATGGCTCCCTTGTTGTAAGCAAACAAAAACTTTTCACACTTTCGATTTTTTTTTTTTTTTAAAAACACAGAATTCACCAGGGCTAGTAGAAAATCTGAAGAAAATCTGAAGTTTAAAAAAGATCGTTTAATTTTCTTAAATAATCCTCATTTAGCATTCCACATTGTGGAGAACTGAAATATGCAGTCTGGACACCACAACATGGAGATTTCAGAATACTGGCATGAATACTTACACCTATATTTTATAACCTGTTAGAACAACTGTGTCCCATCTTATAGACTACAACAGATGACAGGCCTTGAACTGCAAGAGGTTTACAGATAAAACTTTAAATCTGAAAGGGTTAGATGTGCCAGAAGAATTCCAAACTGCTGTGAAGAGAGGTATTTAAAAATAGGTCTGAAGAGAACTCCATCACAATCCTTTGTTCACTGCAGCTGCACTCTGTATGCACCTATTAGCAACTTAACCTATTGGAAGAAAAAATACGTATCAGTACAGAAGTAAAAAGTTCCCCTTTTCTAAAAAGCGGGAGAAAACAAAACATAGCCTACACTTGTTTCTCTTACTTGGCAATATTTTCGACTTGGTGGTGTTTCTTCCACTGTTACCAAAAAATTCCAAGGGCTTATAATTTGCTTTTAGAATATGTTAGAAACATTACAGTAGTGACAAGTAAATACCAAAGCCTGGAACTGACTTGAGATGTATTCTCATTAGTCTCTTTATTGGCACATTTCATTATTTATGTCTGACACATTTTAGATCTAGACAAGTAAGGTGCATGTAGAATTGCTACCCTAGGGAGTACTTGTCTCTAGGACACACCCTTCTTCCAGAGGCTAAGAAGCACAACGTTTTCTTGAAAATTTTTTCTAATGATGATAAAATGATTTGGAGTAACAATTTGAGAAGTAACACTAAATATGAGGGAAGAATTTTCACCTTAGCAGAGGGTGCTTCAGTCAACCTTATAAAGAGTTTATTGAGGCCGGCAACAGGACTGAATGAATAAACAAAATGACTATCCTAGAGTGGAAAGAGACCAAAAATAAAGTCAGTTATTGCTTCAGAATCTTCTACATCCAGAAACAGACGTAACTTTATTATAATAGAGACCAGAAACTTTTAAGGCTCAAATGATTTCAAAGGGAATCATACAAAAGTTTTGCATTTAATTTTTTATAAGTCAATATGCTGTGATTTCCTTATTTTTCCCTCAATTTATTAAAAAGATGCAAATGACCAAAAACAAAAAACAAAATCCAGATAAATCTTTGAAAACAGAATGTATCCAGCTGCATAAAGCATGAGTGTTAAAAATGTTCATACTCAATTTCGTTACATTCAGCTTAAGGGAAGAATTCTAAATGTGGCAAAGTTTTATGCACAAAATTCTTTAAGAGCATTTCTGCAGAGCATTTATACACAGCCACTTGTGTATTATTGACTATGTATTTTTATTTTTAAATTTTCATGATGAACTGAATGTATAGTATAATAATGATTATTCAGATTATGTGTTAAAACTAAGCATACATACAACCAATGCCAATACAGTGGCTGAATTTAGGAATTGAAAGCATGAAAAGATAAACTTTTTTTCCTTTTTGAATTTTCTAAATTTTCCTGCCATAACGTTTGTCATTATAATAGCAGGAAGGAGGCATACTATTTAAAATCAGGCAATATATTTCTTATAACCATAAAAATTTATATTCAGAATAATGTAGGTTCTAAGACATTATGGTAAGCATAATTTAAGGCATAAAAATGAATTAGTTTTCTACTGACAATGTTTAGAATAATTTTACTTTATGGGTCATGACTGGTAAAATTTTAATGATTGTATTTTATTAAAACAGGGATTTAAAACGAAAAGTTATCTGTACTTTTGTTTAGGAGGTAGTAATTTTCAGTACTGAGCTACAAAAAAATCTTACCAGAAAAACAGGAAGTTGAAATCTATCATTTAAAACTACGGCTTGTACACTACATGGTCCACAGAGCCGAGCAATAACTTCTTTACCCAGAAAGTTTGCGTGGAAAATAAACAGCAGGATGCCAGAGCCTGAATAAGGAAAACACAAAAACACACTTTATTACAAATCATAGTAAAATGAATTTTACTACAAATCCATTTTACTAGCACATTGTGTCACTGCTGACAAGCCCGGAGGGATGAGCACTGAGACAAAGGAGCCGGTCTGCCCAGCTCAGCACCCACTGCCTGTGCTGAAGGCTTTGAGAAGCTCTTGCGTTCGACAGCTTGTTTTACCTAGCACTTCCCAAACCACAGAACCCTTTTTATTTTTCGTGCAAGTAAATCTTATCGATAGCTCATGAGACACACTCTAAAAAACTTGAATGGCTTTAGTGTAGAAAAGCATATTTAAAACTTTTTAAAGTGGTATTTAAAGGATGTTGCAAAACACAATTTCACATTCTCATGGAATCCAGACTTCCTGGCGCCATGGAAGCTGGATGAATCCTGAAAATAGTGTCTTGAGATAATCTGTAAACATTAAACCAAAAACATCCCCTGAAGTCATCTTAAAACCAAACAATAGTTTAGCTTAACTAGTAAAAAATGTCTGCCTTGAGCATTATGCTCTTTTAAGATCTATCCATATGGGATGAAACTGACAACTTCAACTCAAAAAATTAGACAGGAACCTTACGGGGCAGTGAGTTTATGTTAACGGGAGGAACAACTCAGAAAAGGAGTGTGAGAATGGTTGCACAACTACAACAATGTAATCAATGTCAGTGAATTGTACATGTGGAAACTTAAACTGGTGTATGTCTGCTGTGTATATCCTCAACAAAAAGAACAAAATAAATAAAGTTCCTACTGAACACAGCAATGTTTATGGAAGCAAATTCACGGATATTTCTATAGTGGTTCTCTATGGCTGTGTGATTGAGTAATTTTCCTTTTTTTTCTACATAGTGTTTTGCCTCTTCTAAATTTTCTGATTAATTAGTAACAATCTAATTTTGAAAAAAAAAAGTTAGCATGAGACTTGAAGTCTTTACTGAATATCCAAAATATTCTGTAAAGTTCATTTTCTGAATTAATCATATACCTATTTATTACATCTGAATATAACAGATAGGCATATGAACTCAATGACCTTTCTGGTAAACTAACCATTTTCCATTTTTAACATGATACACTGATCTAGGCCAGTTATCAACAAGAGCAGAGTATGAAAGAGACCCCAAAGATGCATTTGCTTTGTTTGCTCTGTTCCCAGGAGAAAAAAAGCATTCTGGGATGTTTGTTCTCTTACCTCTCCTTTCAAACTATTTATGCTCTGATACTGATTTTGTTCTCTAGCTTTATCATACAACTTCCCCAACCTAGAGCACTGAGGATCAAAAAGGCGTGACAATAATGTAGGGACAGTCTTTCTTGGTCTCTTTCCCCTCAGCTCCACTGTGAAATAACGCAGCTGGATGCCAGGCTGTAGAAGACTGGAGGGCTAAGTGTTCTGTGACCATGTGTGCACTGATGACTCCAGTGCAAACAGCCCAAACAATACTGAAGTCGCCTTAGAAAATTCTTTCATTAAGGTCATGTTTATATTGTTCCCAGTCAAAATAAGTTAGCTCTAAGGAAGACGTGTTCATTTGTCAGTTTTACTCTGACAAATATTTAAATTTTATAACCTAATAAATTTGTTGGCAGCTATTTAATGGTATCAATACAAATTTTTTCTTCAGCCAAACTATGCTTTCAACATGACTTACAACAAAAAACCATGTGGTTCAGTAGGTCTGGAGTTAGGGCCCGAGTCTACATTCCTAACAAGATCCCAGATGATACTGATAGTGCTGTCTTTCAGATACCACGTTAGGTGGCAAGGAATTGAAGACAGGGCATGTGTGCGGTCAGATTTCAGATTAATGGAAAAAATTCTCATGGTTGCAGACACTAGACGTGCAGAAAAAACTCTGTAACCCCAAATTAATCTAGTCATAGAACACACTACTAGAATAGTAGCAACAGACAGCAGACGACTGGCCTGCATGACACATTAACCAAAGGAGCCATTCCAGTTCATCTATGCTTGCTTCCTTGCCTGTCTGGCATACATATATCTTTTTAAGCTTTAGAAATTATGAGGGATATGTGAATAGTGAAACACACAAATTATAATTCCCCAGGGCTAAGTTCATAACCACTAAAATGCTAAGAATAGCTGTCTTTAATGGGGAAGGAACAGTCTCTTCAACAGATAGTGCTGGCAAAACTAATTTCTACATGCAGAAAATGAAATACACCATACACAAAAACTAATTCAAGATGGATCATGTGCCTAAATGTTAAATCTAAATCCATAAAGTTCTTGGAAGAAAATACAGGAGCAAAGCTTTGGAACATAATTGTTTTCACTGATAGATTATGAAACACCAAAATGAATGCATGAGCAACAGAAAACAAAACAGATGACTGGGACCTCATAAAAGTTAAATACTTAAGTTCATCTAAAGACTATCAAAAGAGTAAACAGACAACCCACACTGAAAAAAAAATCTTTGGGAACGATATAACCAATAAGGGTCTAATATCTAAAATACATAGAAAACTTCACAACTTAACAAAAAGACAACAATCAAAAGCTGGGCAAAGGACATAAACATACTTCATCAAAGAGGATATTCAAAATAGCCAACAGACACATGAAAAGATGCTCAAAGTCATTAGCCATCAGAGAAATTCAGATCAAATCAAAATAAGATACCATTTCACTCCCACTAGGATGACTAAGATAAAAAAAATGGAAAACAAGTGTTGGAGAGGATGAGAAATTGGAACCCTCATACACTGCTGGTGGGAATGCAAAACGGTACAGCCTTTGTGGAAAACAACCTGGCGGTTCCTCAAAAAAACTAGAGGTAGGAGTGTCCTATGACCCAGTAATTCCACTCCTAGGTGTATACCTTAGGGATACAATAGAAGTGAGATGAACAGACATATACACACCTATGTTCACTGCAGCACTATTCACAATAGCAAAAAGATGGAAACAACCTAAGTGCCCATCAACGGATGAATGGATAAGTAAAACGTGGTACATACATACAATGGAATACTACTCAGTTATAAAGAAAAATGAGTTACCAAAACATCTTGGAACATGGATGAACCTGGAGGACATTACGTTGAGCGAAATAAGTCTATCAGAAAAAAAAACTCAAATTACTGTATGATCTCACTTTTATGAAATGACATGAACAGGTAAATATACAGAAACAATGCTCATTAGTGGATCAGTGGTTACCAGGGATGGTGGGGGGAAAAGGAGGATTCACTCTCTAGATAGTAGGCACTTGCTATTTTTGGTGATGGGAAAGGTAACACGGAATGAAGGTGAAGTGTGCACAACCTAAGGTAAACGATGTCACTAAAATGTATACAAGAAAAAAGGACCTGTTGGTAATTACTATGGCGTATATAATTTTGAAGCAACAGCAACAACCAAAAAATATATGCATGGGTACATACGCATCTATTTAGGCATATATGTGTATAGCTACGTATATACAAGAGTATATACGTGCATGTATATATAGATGTATGCATATGTATAGGAGTTGTGTTGGCGCAGTGGTTAAGCACTTGGCTGCTAACTGAAGTTCAAACCCACCAGCCGCTCTGTGGGAGAAAGATGTGGCAGTCTGTTTCTGGAAAGATTTACAGCCTTGGGTACCCTATGGGGTAGTTCTACTCTGTTATGTTCTACATCTTACTTTGGTGAGTAGTGTTTGGGGTCTTAAAAGCTTCCAAGTGGCCATCTAAGATACAATCATTAGTGTTTACTCTCCAGAGCAAAAGAGAAAGAAGGAAGCCAAAAGACTCAAAGTAGAAACTAGTTCATAGGACAAATAGGCTAAGTGAACCACAGCCTCACCTACCCTGAGACCAGAAGCAGATGGTGCCTGACTACCACTACTGACCATTCTAATCAGGGCCATGACAGATGGACCCTGACAGAATGGGAGAAAAATGTGGAACAGAACCTCAAATTCTTAAAACAACAGCAAAAAACCCAGTTCTACTTGACTGGTTGAGACTGGAGGGCTCTCCAAGACTACTGCCCTCAGATACTCTTCAAACCTTGAAACAAAACTAACATCAGGTCACCTAAATAACAGATTGGCTCAAAAAATATCACCAGTAAATACTGTGCTCCTATAAAAAATCACCTATATGAGACCAAATGGTAAAAAACTAAAAGATGAGAATGTAGAGGGCAGGGAAACTAGATTAATGGAAACAATAACCAGAACAGAAATAATGAGCATGTTCACACACTGAAGAATGTAATCAATGTCACTGAACAATTTGCATAGAAATTGAATGGATACCTGAACCGCTGTGTAAACCTTCATCAAAAACAATAAATTATTATTAAAAAAAAAAAAGCCATCTTTAATTGGTAGGGCTATTATTTTCTTTAATGAATAAGGAACCCTGGTGGCACAACAGTGAAGTGATAGGCTGCTAACCAAAAGGTTGATGGTTCAAACCCATTCAGCAGCTCCTTGGGAGAAAGACCTGGCTATTGGTTTCCATAAGGATTACAGCCAAGAAAACCCTAAGGGTCAAAGAATAACTATTGTTTTTCAAATGGATGTGGGGCTTTTCTAACAAAACAAAAGTCAGAGCCAGGCTCCTGCCTTCAGGACAAGCCAGTGTTAGCTCCACTTAACAGAGCACCTGGGTCCTAGAGAGGCCATGGGTTTGCCTGAAAATGCAGCTGTTAAACAGAGGCACTGATGTTTCCTTCTCCTGCTACTGAATTAGGAAACAATATTGGAGTCATTATTCTCTGTCCTTGAGCATAAAGAATGTGACCCAGCTGGAACTGGACTCAAAAGGACACATCAACTGGGCCCTGAGCTATAGACAATAGCTAGGATAATCTTGGAAAATGTCTTTTAGGGAACCTTTCACATAAGCCAATCAAACGGAACACAAAAGACTTTCCACTCTTTGTTGGACCAATGAAGACCCTCCTGACTGTCCTAACTGAAACCTGTACCAATGACTGTTAAGAAAGATGATTCAAAATGTAGAATCACGTTGATCTAGCAGTTTCTAGCCAATTGATGAAAAGGTGAAGCTTTCAATGATTTTACCCATTTTGTGATGTTAATATATCCTGATAGTTCTGTAGCGTTCCTTGGACTCGGGCAGACGTGGCTGTGGCAGCATGCTTGTCCGTTTTCCCATTCTTGCCTATTCCGTAATTGGACTTGGGCAAACATGGCTCTAGCACCATGCTTGTCCATTTTCCCATTCTTGCTCATTCTGTAATACACCTCGGCCTCGGGAAGACATGGCTGTGGCAGCATGATTGTCCGTTTTCCCATTCTTTTATTCTATAATATTTCCTTGGACCCGGGCAGATATAGCTCTAGCAGCACATTTGTCCAATTTCCCACTTATGCCTCTTTGAACATATGCCGAATAAAACTTCTTGCTTTACTAAACTTTGTGATGTTTTTACCCTACAACACTACTAAACTTAACTGTAGGGCAAGACATTAAGTTATTTTTAACAGTGCATATTAATCCAGAGACTACGGTTGTTAGGCGTCACTAAGTCGGTCCCGACTCATAACAACCCTATGTATAACCGAAGGAGACAATGCCCGGTCCTGTGCCATCATTACAATCGTTTTTATGCTTGACCCCACTGCTGCAGCCACTGTGTCAATCCATCTCGTTGAGGGTCTTCCTGTTTTTCAATGATCCTCTACCAAGAATTATGTCCTCCTCTAGGGACCGGTCCTCCCCGATAACATGTCTAAAATATGTGAGACGTGGTTTCACTATCCTTTCCTAAGGAGCATTTTGGCTGTACATCTTCCAAGACAGATTTATTCGTTCTTTTGGCAGTCCATGGTATATTCAATTGTCTTCGCCAACACCATAATTCAAAGGTATCAATTCTTCTTTGGTCTTTCTTACTCACTGCCCAGCTTTCGCACGTGTATGAGGCCACTGAAACACCATAGCATGGGTCAGGCACATCTTATTCTTCAAGGTGACATCTTTGCTTTTTAACACTTCAAAGAGGTCTTTCGTAGCAGATTTGCCCAATGCAATGCATTGTCTGATTTCTTGACTGCTCCTTTCATGAGTGTTGATTGTGGATCCAAGTAAAATGAAATCCCTGACAATTCTTATCTTTTCTCCATTTATCATGATGTTGCTTATTGGTCCAGTTGTGAGGAGTTTTGTTTTCTTTATGTTGAAGTGTAATCCATACTGAAGGCTGTAGTCTTTGATCTTCTTCATCAGTAAGTGCTTCAAGTCCTCTTCGTTTTCAGCAAGCAAAGTTGTGTCGCCTGTATATCACAGGCTGTTAATGAGTCTTCCTCCAATCCTGATGCCCCATTCTTTTTCAATATAGTCCAACTTCTCGGATTATTTGCTCAGCATACAGATTGAATAAGTATGGTGAAAGGATACAACCCTGACGTCTGGGCTTAGAATCTTGAAGCTAAATTTTAATAAAAGTCAGTAAAAATGTGTAATTATTGTGTAATTACGAAGACCCAACTTGCATAAATATTATCCTTTATTTCCTATTACCTGATTCTTAAATGATTGTTAATACAGTGCTCTATGGGATCTCTTCAAAGTCACCTGAGATGTTAGGTATCAGTTGGGTCTCTTTCTTCTGTCAAAGCAGCTCTGCTGTTAACTAGTTTACATCATTATTATGCATAATGGAATTTGTTTAAAGTTTTGTTCAAAGGGAGGGTTCTAAAAATAATCTAAATATTAGTTAATATTTATAGTGTCATGTTTCAGAGAGAAAGCACAGGTTTACCTTCTGGTATGTTCTGTGGGGGCTTGTAATTGAAATCTGTTGAAAAATCTGGTCCCTCACAGAGACGATGACACGCTATTGGAAAAACTGGTTCTAGTAGAGCAAGACGTGCTTCAAAGTAATCCCTTATTGTCTCTTCTGCTACTCTTGAAAGTCTAATAAAAAAGTATAGTAAGAGTTGTCAGTATTAATGTAGAAAAGAACCATAAGCCATAAATCTATTCTAGAGTTGAATAGGGAGGCCTTCCTTTTTTAAAAAAAAAAAACCCGCCACCTGGGATCAGTTTTGTTCAACCTTTTTACAAAAAAATGGCAACACTGGTTCTGTTTTCTCTCTGTTTAGCACTCAGCATCTGACATACTAGACACCTGTCTTACTAGCTCCTCTCAATGGAATGTAAATTTCAAGAGGGGAAGGTCTTTGTCTCCCCTACTCAACAGTTGGTGCTCAGTTCATATTTGTTTAGTGAATGATCGATCTGAAAAATCAGAAATGAGAAATGTTAAAAAATAAATTCAAGAACTGTCACACAAAGTCTTGTTACAGTGTGTAGTTAAGAAAAAAAGATAGAGTCATCAGTGCTATCTGATCTAGCCAAAGTATCTAAATTGTCTTGCTGGTAGGGTGACCAACTCATCTGGTTTGCCAGGGGCATTCTGGTTTGAGCACTGAAAGTCTCAAGTGCGACGAAGCCACTTAAAATCCAGTACCCTGGGAACCCCTCAGTCCCAGGCAAACCAGGCAAACTTGCAGGCTACCTGTAACTGTTAACTAATGTGAACAAAGGCTTTGATATGTGGCAGAGAAGACCCGTTTCCTACCCCAAATCCATTTTCTCTTTTCCTCTACTAACAAAACTGACTTGATTCCAGGTGGCAGCTTGTCCACCTGAAATAGTGGCTTCCTAGGACCCCTGGCAGCCACACATGCACCATTGGTGGCCACAGATGCACAAGAAGTTCCTGACTGGGTGAAGGGCTTCCAACAGGGCTGGTAAAGTGGGCGGATACAAGGCACATGCCTTTGTCGGATTTTTGTCTGTCTTGTCTCTCATCTTTCTGCTTAGAATGCAGATCCTATGCCTAGAATTGGAGTAACCATCTTGCAGGCATGCCGAAGTCAAATCCTAAGTATGGTGGGTCAGGAAAAGAGAATAAGAGCAGCTATACCTGCTTAAGGTTGCCTATCCCTAGATGCCCTGTTTTAAAAAAAAAATCAACACTTCCCTGTGTACTGTCTGTGGAGTTTCTGTTACATGCTGCCAAAAGATTTAAGTGATAAAAAGATACTAAATTACCAGCCGTGAAGAATTAGCTTAAAATAAAATGAAATATAATGTAGAATTCATTTTAAACAGTATGAACTAAAGTCTGCAAGTTTTTAAGAAAACATATGCTATCCAAATTAAGAGTAAAATTAAGATTTTAAGGAGATAATCCAAGATGTCACAGTGGTGAGTGTGAAAGTTTCTCAGACCTTAGTGACTTGCAGAAAAATAATTCATATGCCACTTATTAAATTCATTTCCTGTCTGCTGGGAACAGAACCCCACCAGGACTCGACAATCTTTTTCTGAGCAGTTAGAGACAGGCCATACCAATTATAATGTGTCTAATCAAACAGACACATCATATTTTGTGATTTAACCACAGCATATTCACTTCATACTTACGTTTCTAAATGATTCTTAAGCAGATCATATACCAGCACGTTGTTACACTGCTTAGCGAAATGCAGTGCACTATTCTGGTGCTTTGACAAAATATTACAGTCAGCTCCGCATTCAATCACAAGCCGTACAATGTCCGAATTTCCTCTTTTACAGGCCTATGTCAGGAAAAAGAGTAATAATTACCTAACTGTAACATTTTGTAGGTACCAATCAGTGTGTGCTCCTTTCTCCACACATTAGCCCAGGCGTTCTCTGTGAAGAGAGAGGGAAGAGCCTGGAGTCTTGGCCAACCACTTTTATAGGTCAAGCCTTTAAGCCTCAGTTTTTCATTTGCCCTATATGGCATTTCTTAGGATTGTTTTAAATCCAATGAGAAACCATGAAGCACTCTATAAATGCAAAGTAGTGTCCTCTGTTTATTCAGGGAACAGTACAGGAATGTGTGTGTACATTCAATTAACTTCTTCACTGACTGACTCTTCAGCAAACAGGCTACCAAAGGATACTTCTGTCCCAGGCAGAAGACACACCAGGCCTTGTTCATCCTGTGTGCTGTCTCTGTGAGCACATACTGTGACTCTGAGAGAAGCAAGACTTGTTGCCACTCACTGTTAGAAACTTCCTATTGGGAAACTAAATCACCTCTTAGGGTCACAAAACAATTTCAAAATGTTCCTAGCAGCTGCTCTCAAGGGGGCTACTGAAGCATAATACAAATTCAAATTCAATACATCTAAGCTGGAACCATGACACAGCCCAAAGACCATTTCAGGAGTAAACGGACCCAGGTCCAAGGTTCTATTCCTGTCACTTGCCAGCCATATGACTTGGGGTAAATCCCTTAATTCTTCTGAGTCTCACTTCTTCCATTTGTCAAAAGCAAATAACAGTATTTATACCTCACAACACTGTGAGGTTGAAATGAAATCATGTAACAAGACCAGGCCCAGGAGAGTAACCTTTTCTACAAAAACACACTGGGTACTTCAAACCAGGTGATGGAGCCCACGGCAAAATAAGGAGCATGCTGCCTACATCCAGACTTTTTACTAAAAAAAAAAAAGAGTTGAACAGAACAGTGTGCTTAGCAATGTAGATGATTTACATGATGATGCAAACTTCTTATCACCGAAACCCAAACCTGTTGCCATCAAGTCAGTTCTGACTCATAGTGACCCTACAGGGCAGAGCAGAACTGTCCCTAGGGTTTTCAATTATGTAAGCAGACTGGTCTTTCTCTGGCAGAGCAGCTGGCTGGTTCGAATCGCTGACCTTTCAGTTAGCAGCTGAGCATCTGGCCACTGTGCCACCAGGGCTTCTATCTCATCACAGACAGGTACAAACAGTTTGCAGAGCTGCAGCTAGTCCAATGACCAGATTTTGAGTAGCTCGAATCAAGTCACTAAAAAATTCTAATATCTGAATGAAGGCGTAACTGTTGTTAGGTGCCATTGAGTCAGCTCTGACTCATAGCGACCCTACAGGACAGAGTATAACTGCCCCATAGGGTTTCCAAGGAGCAGCTGGTGGATTTGAAGTGCTGACCTTTTGGTTAGAAGCCAAGCTCTTAACCATTAAGCCACCAGGGCTCCAAAGGTGTTACTAAGTCCTAGATATTTATTTGAATCCTCAAGCTTCTGTACACTATTTAACTATGAGAGGTTCTTGCCTACAACTTAAAACATATGAAAGCTTATTTTTTTTTTTTTAAATCACAGGAAGAAGTTACAATACCAAGGCTCCAATCCCAGATTTACAACTCACTAGCTGTGTGATTTTGGATAAGTCATTTCACATCTGAGACTTAGCTTCCTTATCTGTAGGAAAAGGGGTTTAGAACAGGTAAACTTTTTGATTCTTCTTTAAGTTACAAACGATGATGATATGTGATCGATGTAAAAAACTTTTTTCCTCAATGCAAGAGCATATAAAATAAAAGTGAAAGTTCCCCTCCATTACTTTCCTTAAACTCCTAAATCCCATTGACCAGAGAGAAGTGCTCCAAGTTGTTGTAGACCATTTTTCTATTTACAAAGAAGTGCGTTCACACAAATATACAAACTCATTTTCTGTTTCCATTTTCTACGAAAGTGAGGTCATAGCTATATTCTGTAGCTTACTTTTTTCATCAGCAATATATCTTGGGTAACTTTCATTATCGGCACACTTACATTGCCTACATCATTCTTTTTAACAGCTGTTATGTCCACGGCATATACATTAATAATTTAATCATTTCCCTATTGATGGGCATTTATCTCAACTTTTTCACTATAACAAGAATGCCATTATATCTATATGGATATTCTACTAATACTTCTAGAGAATAGGTTTCTAAGTTGTACAACTGCTAAGTCAAAAGACAACATTATTGTTATTGTGGTACAAATATGTAACATTTGCCAATTCAACAATTTTTATAATGTATAATGCAGTGACACTAACTACGTTCATGTTGTACAACCATTACCACAGTTTCCAAATTATCCCACTACCACTGACGGAAATTTAGTGTCCCCTTAGTAATGACTCCCCCCCTCCCTCCCTAATAAACTAATAACCACTTGTCTTAGTTATCTAGTACTGCTATAAAAGAAATGCCACAAGTGGATGGCTTTAACAAAGAGAAATTTATTCTCTCACAGTCCAGGCTAGGAGGCTAGAGTCTGAATTCAGGGTGCCAGCTCCAGGGGAAGGTTTTTTCTCTCTGTTGACTCTGAGGGAAGGTCCTTGTCATCAATCCTCCTCTTGTCTAGGAGCTTTTCAACACAGGGACCACGGGTCCAAAAGATGCACGCTCCTGGATCTTCATCTTCTTGCTTAGTGGTAATGAGATCCCTCATCTCTCTGCTAGCTTCTTTTATATCTCAAGAGAGACCGACTTAATATATAACCTAATCACGTAGATTGAGTCCTTCCTCATTAACATAACTGCCTCTAATCCTGCCTCATTAACAGCGTAAAGGTGGGATTTACAACACACAGGAAAATCACATCAAATCACAAAATGGTGGATAATCACACAATACTGGAATCACAGCCTAGCCAAACTGACACACATTTCTGGGGGACACAATTCAATCCATAACACCATTAATAAACTTTGGTCTCTATATATCTGCCTATTTCATATAAGTGAGATCATACAGTATTTGTCCTTTTGTGACTGACTTATTTTGCTCAACATGTTTTCAAGGTTCATCCATGTTGTGGCATACATCACAACTTCATTTCTCTTTCCAGCTATTTAATATTCCATTGTATGTATACATCAGATTTTGTTTATCCATTCATCTGTTGATGGGCATTTCACTTGTTTCCACCTTTTGGCTACTGTGAAGTGCTACAATGAACATTAGTGTGTAAGTCTGTTTGCATTCCCACCTTCACTTCTTCTGGGTATATACCATATTTGCATGCAAATAATATGCGTGTTATACATTTTTTGCCAATGGTGCAACCTGTAGCATTATTTTCCTAAGTGTTACATGTGTGTAAGCACGTTACTTATGTGGGCGTGTCACTTGCGAAAAAATACAGTACCTAGAATTGGGATTGCTGTGCCATATGGTAATTAGATGCTCAACTGTTTGTTGTTGTTGCTGTTATGTGTCATCAATTTGGTTCCAACTCATAGCAACCCTATGCATAACAGCAAAACACTGCATGGTCCTGCGCCACTCTCACAGTTGTTGCTGTGCCCACTGTTGCAGCCACTGTGTCAATCTGTCTTGTTGAGTCTTCCTCTTTTTTGCTGATCCTCTACTTTACCAAACATGATGTCCTTCTCTGGGGATTGCTCCCTCTTGATAACGTGTCCAAAGTACACAAGCATTCTGGCTGTACTTCTTCCAAGACAGATTTGTTCATTCTTTTGGCAGTCTGCGATATATTCAATATTCTTCACCCACACCATAATTCAAATGCATCAGTTCTTCTTTGGTCTTCCTTATTCACTGTCCAGCTTTCAAATGCACGTGAGGCAACTGAAAATACTATGGCTTGGATCAGGCGCACCTTAGTCCTAAAAGTGACATCGTTGCTTTTTAACAGTTTAAAGAGGTCTTTTACAGCAGATTTGCTCAGTGCAATACATTGTTTGATTTCTTGACTGCTGCTTCCGTGGGGATTGATTGTGGATCCAAGTAAAATGAGGAACCGCCAAACTGTTTTCCACAGTGGCTATACCACTTTATATTCCCATTTAGGAGTACTTTACATATTCTAGAAGGATCGCTGGTGATGCAGTGGTTCAAGTGCTTGGCTGCTAACTGAAAGGTTGGCAGTTCAAACCCACCAGCTGCTCCACGGGAGAAAGATGCAGCAGTCAGCTTCCATTAAGATTACAGCCTTGGAAACTCTATGGAGCAGTTCAACTTTGTCCTATAGGGTCGCTATAAGTCAGAATTGACTCGACAACAATGGGTTTCGGTTTTTAGTTTATGCATTCTGGATATTAAACATCATATCAACTTTCTCTCAATCTGCAGACTGTCTCTTCACTCTGTTGATTAAGTCCTTTTATGCACCAAAGTTTCTGATTTTCATGAAGTCCAACTGATCTATTTTGCCTTTTGCTACTCGTGCTTTTGGTGACGTATCTAAGACATCAGTGTTAAAAACTATGTCCTGAAGTAGTAAGACAGAGGTCCCCAGGTTGCTGAAAATTCCACTGCCTCAAGCAGCTTGCTTGGCATGCCCTGTAGCTTTACATTAAAATCCTGGTTCCTTTGCTTGACAAGCCCCATAGCTTTACATTAAAATCCTAGTTCCTCTCTAACTACTGGCACAAAAAATTGGTGGAAACTGGTTTAGGTGCCATGTTGACATTCAGAGTAACCTTTCAGACCTCATACACAGTAACTTCCCCACCTCTGGGTGGAGTTTAACCGCCATTTTCTGAACACACTATGCATGAAATTATATGAAAACCCCATTGCAACTGCGTAGTATGATTTAAAAATGGTGCTGATGTAACTTACATGCACTTCCTACTTGTAAACACCTTAGAAGTAACCTTCCCCCTTGCCCTCGCTGAAGAGTCTTCGCGGCAGCAGCCCCAACTGTTTCCTTTCCTTGTGCAGTGAAATAAAGGCAACTTTCCACTCTCCCATCTTGGTTTCTCATTTATCGGCTGAGATGAGTAGTGCCATGCAGAATCTGGGGTTTCCACCTGACAACATTTCTGGCAAGCCAGCCAGGAGTCATCTGCTTGGTTCTGGAGGTGGACTGGACAACAGGCTGGCCCTGACATCTGGCACCACCAGGAGATTTCTCCCGGAGACCTTGGAGCAGCCCTGGAAGCTGATCTGCCTCAGACTCAACCATGACTCTGCAGGAGACACGAAATGTGCCCGCGTTATTTGGTAAGTACCTAGGTAAGGCCTTAGAAGAGTCCCAAGAAGTGGGACGAATTGACTGTTGAGGGTGTAAAAGGCTCTAGGTATCTGTTATTAGGTTGGTGTACTGAATTAGGTTGTGGGAGTGTATAAGTGTGTATGTGTGTCCGGAGAATGGAGAACACTCAAAGGATCCCAGAATGCAGCCCGCTAGGATGAATCCTTAAGAACTGGGAATACTGCAGGTCAGACCCTATGAAAAAGAAGAAGATGATCTTCTTTTCTAACACTGCATGTCCTCAGTATGAACTGGCAGATGGGTAAAAGTGTCCAGCAAGTAGTCTCTAAATTATAACACAATCTTCCAACTTGATCTTTTCTGTATTCATGAGAGTAAATGAGATGAAAAGTATTATGGTTTCCACCTTTATGACTGTATTGGGATAAGGGGTTGCAGAAGTAATGTAAAATTCTAGTCCAGAAAGGAGGCAGCAGATCACACCACCAGTCCTCCCCTCTGATCCTGAGGAAGAATCCTTGTTGCCCTTGCCTGCCGCTCCGCCTCCCTTTATTCTTCCGTTTTGGGAGAAGCGACTATACAGGCAATGATTCCCACTGCTAAACCCTCTTAGTCCCCTCCCAAGCCCTTCTGCCCTGGCGTTGGGCTCGCCAACCCATACATGGAATGGAACTGCCTTTGGGCACCCCAATTGGTGACTAGGGAGAACAAAAGTAACATGAGGGTGACCAATTCTTGGGAGCACCATAGCAGAGTCGAACCCAGGGGCATGCACCCCCTCCAACAAGTCCCAGCAGGAGATACCAGCATGGTCTGGGTCCACCAACCTTTCTCAACAACTGATCTTTATAACTGGAAAAACCACTGCCCCAGGTATTGGGAAGACCCTAAGAGAATGCAGGATCTTTCTGCATCCATCTTCCTCACTCATAACCCTAATTGGACAGACTGTCAGGTGCTGCTAGATTGTGCTCCTGACCCCAGAAGAAAGGCACATGGTCCTAGAAAAGGGTAGGGTTGAGGCCAACAGATGTAGGCAGTAAATGAGCCGGGGTAGAGACTTTCCCCATGGGAGACCCTGGCTGGGATCACCAGATGGCCGAGGGATGCACTGACCTTGCTTATCACCGGGAGTGCCTTTTTAGAAGGGATGAGGAAAGGGGTGCCAAAAAAACAAAAAAACAAAAAATCTTAGCAAAATATATGGGATCAAACAAGAACCAACCAAAGATCCCTCTAAGTTTCTGTAAAAATTTATGAGGCTTTTAGACAGCTTGCAGATATGGACCCTGAGAGTCCTGAAAAAGCTCACATGGTGAAAATGATTTTTTTTATCAGGCAGAGTGACCCGGACATACAGAAAAAAACCTCCAGAAACATGAGGGAGGTGTGGAGTTGGGGATCTCATGGCTTGATAAGCTTGCCTACCAGATATATTCCAACTGGGATCAGGAACAGGAAAAGAAAAAAATCACTGATCAGAAGAGTCAGGTCGCATTCCTGGCTGCCACCTTGCAGGGAAATGACCCATCTCCCAGCGGACCAAGAAGAGGAGGGCCCCTGAAGAAAGACGGAGGTGAGAGTCCCTAACCCCCATTAAGCCAAGACCAGTGGGCCTGGTGCAGAGAGAGGACACTGGAAAAGAGAGTGCCCTAAATTCCTACCCAGAGATAAGAAAAAGCCTGGTGCTGCCCAGTGTGCCATAATGCTGACAGGTGAAGACCTGGATTGAGGAGGACTGGAGGCAAGTCCCCCACCTGAGCCTCTGGTTATAATGAAGGATGGGGGTGGGGGGACCTGTACAGTTTCTAGTGGATACCAGAGCAACCCACTCTGTCCTGACCCAGAAAAAGGCAGCCCTGACGAAACAAACTGTGTTGGTCGTGGGAGTCTCTGGTAACAGGGAGAAAGAACCCTCCCTTCCGCCAGCCTCTGACCTGCTCCATACAAGGAAAGTCATTAACACATTCTTTTCTCTACATGCCTGACTATCCCATTCCGTTGTTGTCAAGAGACTTGTGCAAACCCCAAGCACAAATTTCTTTTGATAAAGGAACCTTGTAGATGCAGGTACCACCAGAGAATGGATGGCGACTGCAGATGGCCCTTACTGCTGAGTTGCCCACCAATTATAATGCAGAAGGATGCTAACCAAGGACTGGTAGGGACAGACATCAAGAACGCAGTGGTTCTGTGGGTATGGGCCAACAAGGTGCCAGGATATGCCAAAAATGTTCACCCTGTGGCAGCTGAACTCCTACCCAACATAGTTCTCCCCCGACTTAAGCAATACTCCATCCAGGCAGAAGTCTGACGGGCACTGGGAAAAATCATCACCAGATACCTGAAAAATGGACTGCTCAGACCGGGTCAGTCACAGTTCAACATCCTCATACTGCCAGTGAAGAAGAAAAATGGAGTATACTGGTTTGTTCAGGATCTGCAAGCCATCAACCAGGTAACTGTCATGTCCACCCCGTAGTTTCCAACCTGTATACCCCGCTGTCAACCCTGTAACCCACCTTTTCCAGGTTCACTGTGCTAGGCCTGAAGGATGCCTTCTTTTGCATCCAAGTGGACAAAAGTCAGGAAATCTTTGCCTTTTAGTGGGAGGACCCAGGAACAGGTCAGAAACAGCAGTTGTGCTGGCAAGTCCTCCCACAAGGCTTTAAAAACAGTCTTCTTTTTAGATCAGCTTGGGCCAAGAACTGAGACAACTGACCCTGATCAATGGTGTCTTCCTCCAATATGTGGACGACCTACTCATCGCAGTGAGTATGACTCAGTCTAGAATACCAAAGAAGTTTTGAACTTCCTGGGAAATGCAGGGTATTAGATCTCAGAAGCAGCAGCTCAGGTCAACCAAAAGGAGGTGATTTCTCTAGGTTTTAAAAATCAGACAGGGAAAGTGAGAACTCCTCCCTGCCTAAAAAGACGCTATCTACAGGTTGGTGGCCCCTACCAAACAGACAGCTCTGAGGTTTTTTGAGAACGGCTGGTTTTTTCCTCATCTGGATCCCAAATTTCAGACTTATTGCCAAGCCTTTACACCGAGCCTTAGAGGGAAAAGACACAGACCCTTTAGAATGGACCAGGACAGAGCAACAGGATTTTGATACCATTATATGACTGGGTTAAGAGACATTTAATTGGACCAAAGGTCCATGCCACTATTTCAGCAGTAGTTAAAGAGCTGCCCTACCTGCATGAAAAATAATCCCAAGAACACTGCTGAAGCACCCCCAGTGGTCCAGTGAACTCGGGCAATGCCTGGAGATGACTGGCAGGCAGATTTCACTGAGATGTCTCGAGCTCCCAAGAATTACAAATATCTGCTAGTCTTTAGCGACACCTTCACTAACTGTGTTGAAGCTTTCCTTGCAGGACTGAAAAGGCCACCGAGGTCGTGAAGCACCTCCTGAACGAAATCACCCCTTGATTTGGACTTCCCATCTCCATTGGGGGTGACAGTGGGCCCGATTTTGTGGCCTTGGTGGTGCAATCAGAGGCAACTGCCCTAGACATTAATTGGAACTTATGCACAGCCTTGAGATCCCAGTCCAGTGGTAAAGTAGAACAGGCTAACCAGACTCTGAAGAGACATCTAGCAAAGCTAAGCCAAGCGACTAAGTTGGTATGGACAGAGGCACTGCCTATGGCCCTCTTGAGAGTTTGGTTCGCCCCTAGAGACAAACTAAAACTTAGTCCATTTGAGCTTTATACAGGCGCCCTTTATTAGAAAACCCCAATATGACCAACGTGGCTTTCCTTAATAATGACCAACCTCCCTCACTCCACGAGACTGGAGACGTTCAAGTTACTAAATAGTTACAGTCTCTTTGGGTGACTCTGTCTTCTCTCCACAGATATGCTCACCTGAGGAGCTCGCGTTGAGTCACAGGTGCCCCTCCATCTGTTCCAGCCTGGTGACTGGGTCCTTCTGAAGGCGTGGAAAGCCAATCCCATTCAGCAGAAGTGGACCGGTACCTTTTAAGTCCTCTTGGCTACGCTGACAGCTGTCAAACTCAGTGGGCTCAAAGCTTGGATCCAGCACACTTGGGTGAAGAAAACCACACTGCGGGACGCTGAGGGACAACTGGTCAGAACTGTAAGAGCTGGACTTGTGAGCTAGTCAAGGACCTTAAGTACTTGTTTACCTGACATCCTCCTGCATAGGTGAGATCCCCCAAAGACTCCTAACACTGCCAGTAACCTTGGTGTTAGTATTGTCTCCTATACCTCTATACTCTACTTGGAAAGGTTAGATTGCTGTAGATCTCTGAGTGAGCAGAATCAACCATGAACAGGGTGATGTGGTTACTCCTAAGAGAAGCCCTATGCATAAATGCTGGAAGGGATTTTAATGTTCTTAATAGGTTGCACCAGGCAGTTGTAAACCATACTGCATGGGCTAACAATTGCTGGATTTGTTCACACTCCCCTTTGCATGTAGAGCAAGGGTTACCCATAATCTCTGTACCTCTCCATCCAACTTACTGGCTAAAGCAGGAGGCGCAACTAATAAATAAAAACAGAGTACAATACACCACTGTGAAGTCTGACTATTCAGCAACTTTGTGCATACAGTGGCATTCTATTCATAGTACCTCAACAGTAGATCAGTGGCCACAATGAAAGGCCAACTGTTCAAGCCTATGCTACACAAGAACATGCCAAACAATTCCAAGCAAGGCTATAGTTCAGAATGGACATTGGTGCTGAGTTACCAATGTCCAAAAAGAAAATGAAGGATAAGACAGAGGTCCCCAGGCTGTGGAAAACTCCATTGCCTCAAGCAGCTTCCCTGGCACGTCCCGTAGCTTTACATTAAAATCCGGGTTCCTTTGCTTGACACATCCCGTTGTTTTACATTAAAATCCTGGTTCCCCTCTCCTTAACTGCTGCCCAAAACTAGAGGAAACTGGCAGAAACTGGTTTAGGCACCATGTTGACATTCAGAATAACCCTTTAGCTCTCATACGTAGTAACTTCCCTGCCTCTGCGTAGAGTTTAACCACCATTTTCTGAACACGCGATGCATGATGTTATATGTAAACCACACTGCACCAGCATAGTATGATTAAGAATGTTGCTGACGTAACTTGAAGAACTTCCTACTTGCAAACCCCTTAAAAGTAACCTTTCCCTTCACCCTCACTGGGCAGTCTTGGCGGCAGCAGCCCCAACTGTTTCCTTTCCTTGTGCAATGAAATAAAGGTGCCTTTCCACTCTCCCACCTTGATCTCTCATTTATTGGCTGAGACGAGTCATGCCAAGCAGAACCTGGGGTTTCAACTTGGCAACAATATTACCTCTATGTTTTCTCCCAAGAATTTTATAGTTTCAGATCTCATATATAGGTCCTTGATCCATCTTGAATTAATTTTTGTATATGGGGTGAGGTATGGATCCAGCTTCATTCTTTTGCATGATACAAGGTGCATCTTTTTACTCCTGACAGACTCTCACAAACTGTCCTTCAAAAGGGTTCTCAACCAAGGGCAATTTTTATCTTCATGGACACGTTTTTGGTTGTCACAAATTGGAAGAGGTGCTACTGGCATCTAGGGTAGAGGTCAGGGATGCTGCTAACTACCCTACACAACCCCCTACAACAAAGAATGATCTGGCTCAAAATGTCAATAATGGGAAGGCTGAGAAACTGCTCTAACGGAAGTACATTCCCAACATCAATGCGTGAGAGCGCCTATTTCTCCATCCCCTCACCAATTGTTAATGACCAGTTTTCTGTATTTTTTCCTGAGAGACGAAACGTTTTATATTCTGAACATTTTCCTCTCATGTTTATTTCTTCTAATTCTAAAATTCAGTAACACTGATTTAATATAGTAAATCCTTAAAGCAATTAAATACTGCTTTTTAGGAATCAGTACCTAAACCAACCAACCAAATTAACTATAGACATACGTAGTCTACCTGATTTAGATGCTAATTAAAGGGAAGAACCAGCAAACCCCTCCTTGGCCCACTTTCCACCCAGGTGGTCTTCTTTTCTCTTAACAAACAAAGCTATTAAAAGTGCTCTATACTTTCTATTCATGCCCTCACCTTCCACTGCAATCTAACATCCCCAGTCAAACTTAACCCAAACTCCTGGACAGTGTTGCCAACACTCTGCAAGTTGCTAAATCCAAATGGTATTTTCCAGCCCCATTATTCTTTGACTTCTCTGCCCCATCAGACACTGTTTCGCCTTGAAACACCTTCTTCTCTTGGCTTTCATGGTATCCTCCCCCCCTGATTTCCCCCCTACTTCTCTGGTCTTTCCTACAGCCTCCTTCCATCTCTGGCGTTTTTCTCCTTTCTTATTCTCCATGGGTAACCCTGTGTCTTTCAACCTGTGGTTATAATCACTGTCACCTATGTTGATGACTCTCAAATCTGAATCTCCAGCCCATATCTCTCTCCTGAGCTAAGATTCAAATGGAAAATGCCTTCTGAACATTTAGTATGTAAAAAGCTGAAAGGCACCATCTTGCCTCTCACATCTGCACTGCCTGTGTTCCCCAATTTAGAAGAAACAGGGTTACCAAGCATCACTTTTAATTACCAAGTCCTGTGAATCCCACCTCCTTAAAAATCTGGGCAATCAATCCACTTCTCTTGATTCCCACTGTCACTAACTGGGTACAAAATACTATTATTTGACTTATTTTCAGAGCCTCCCAACAAGTTTGCAAACTGCGTTTTGTCTAACCAGTCAAAACCAAAACCAAACCAAACCCAATGCCGTTGAGTGGATTCCGACTCATAGTGACCCTATAGGACAAAGCAGAATTGTCCCACAGAATTTCCAAGGAGCACCTGATGGATTCAAACTGCCAACCTTTTTGTTAGTAGCTTAACTCTTAACTACTAAGCCACCAGGGTTTCCCTAACCAGTCCATTCCTCCTTTTAAGGGATATTAAAATAAAAAAACAACAAAAATAAAACCTTTAATCTGATTATGTTTCTCTCCAGCTTAAACCTTTCAATGGTTCACAATTACCCTCCAGATAAATTCCTAAATCCTTAACATGACACAAAATTTTTGTCCTCCTCCCTCCCCATACACACTTGACACTCCAGATCTAGCTACGTAGCTTGTGGTTGGTTCAATAAGATGTTTTAAATTCATGGTCTGAGGCGCCATCTCTAATGTAAACATATGGCGCTAACAGAAACACATAAGAAAAACTGAAGAGCTAGGCTCATGAACAAAATAAACATTTCCATGAAAACAGAAACAAAAAGCAATTAGCAAGATTTAAACCCCAAATGTAGAAGGAGGCAGAGGTGCAGGTGAACCAGTCCTTTAGAATAATAGAGAGTAAGAGCCTCATTCAAGACATAGCTCAGGGCCAGGCTCCCTGCTCGAAACTAGGGGCTGTAAGTTCATTCTTTCACTCATGAAAGAAGGCTGAGAAAAGTTATTCTAGACAAGTACTTGCTTGGATCAATATCTATATAAAGATGCATCCCTAGGGAGAAGGCAGAAAGACAGTCTTGCCAGAAGGTTGAGAAAAGTTATTATAGACAAATACTTGCTTGGATCAATAACTTATATAAAACTGCATCCCTAGGAAGGAGGCCAAAAGACAGTCTCACCACTGGGGATTGTGTCTGGACCTGCTTTGTCCAAACAGCATCTTGGGCCAAGAACCTAGAAATGCCCATTTATGAATGAGCGGGAGGCCAAGTCAAGGCAAATACAAAATCACTAAACAAGGAGAGATAATAACAGATATGTATGTGCATGTAGGGGGAGGTGTGTACGTGAGGGGAAGAAGGCTCAGCAACTCCTCACTCAAGCAAAACGTATCTGCAAACCACAATTCCAAAACACATGGAGACGAATTCATCAATACAGAATAGTAGTGAAAATATGAAAATACATCATGGTTGCTTTCATTCACAGGTCGGTCTTGGTG
This sequence comes from Trichechus manatus latirostris, assembly GCF_000243295.1. Taxonomy (NCBI): domain Eukaryota; kingdom Metazoa; phylum Chordata; class Mammalia; order Sirenia; family Trichechidae; genus Trichechus; species Trichechus manatus. The sequence continues at coordinate 310,906 of NW_004444292.1, read as the reverse complement.
TATACGAGGACATCCAGTTCTGGTCTATGTTCCTATAGCTCCCTCATATGCATCATCCCCACTAACTTTTCTTTTTCAAGACACAGCTGAGCCACCAGTCACTCCACCATCAAGCTCTGCCTGAGTCAAGATCCGACTCAGTACCCGTTTTATGTAAGCTGCAGCTCTCTCTGCTTATTCCTATCACACGATGGGTCACACCATGTTTAACTGATCTATTTCTTGTATTCTCTGTGAGCTGCTGGAGTCCAGAGACTACCCTGTTCCCCATCATATTGCCAGGGCCCAGCAAAGCATGGGGTGACTGTAGGCCCTACCATGAACACCTGCTCAGTGTAACATATTTACCTTCATTAAAGCAGTCTCACCATTGCTCTGCTGGACATTTACAAAAGCTCCCGCTTCCAAAAGAATAGCCACTGTGGTTAAAAAGTTCTATTAAAAAAAAATGAAAAAAAGCAAATTCAATTTCCAAAATTCTTTAGAAGACTTTTTAAAATATTTTGAAATTTTAAGTCATCAGCAGATTCTATCTCAAGCAGGTTGCTGAATATATTATTCCAATTTCTTCCTACAGAGATTCCTATGAGAATGTGATGGTGCTGTGAACTGGGCCCTCCCACCTCATGCACTAATGCAGAGTCACACGTTATTTTGCCAGCAATTTCAACCTAAGGTATAATAACTGGTTTCAACATAAGGGCCTCTGCATATAGATTCTTTACATGGGAACATTTTAACTAAATTATTAACCAAAGGTAACGTAAGTATCTTAAGCAGAAATCATTTTTAATATAAATCACTTGCAATTAGATAAATCCCTTTTCAAAAATTTGATTACACAGTACTACTGTTGCTAAAAGCATCCATTCATTACAAGTCATTGATCAACTGAAATATGAATTATAAAGTTACAGGACTGTATGACTTCATTCACTACTCCTCCTATCCCCATTGTATTTCACTAAGATTCTTTCTTAGTCTACTAGCAGGAATTCCCATAAAGATTATAAAACCAATGCATTGTCAAAGTCCCTAACCTTCTCAGCTGCATGAATCAGTGCAGTGGTCCCATTCTTCTGTCTTCCATTAACTTTGGCTCCTTTTTTGATGAGGAGTCTAAGGAGGTCATCTTGTCCTCCAGCTGCAGCAAGCATCACTAGAGTCATTCCACTTGAATCCTTTATCATTTTTTTGTTAAAGAGAAAATATGTTAATATATAATCAGAAACACTTTAGAACTATGTCTCTTGACCTATGATATTTCAAAGTGAAATTATGAAACAGCATTTATTTAAGCATATATCAAACTTTTTAACTAAAATATTCTAATAAACATTCAGAAATGAACGTTTACAGCTTTTTCATATACAAATGTTACCATGTTACGACTTTCATATATTAAGTTCTAAAAGCACATCAACAGCTTGCATAACATAAAATGAATAGTGCTATATAAATGATGCTATATAAATGGCAAAGGTACTTACTGTATTTTTACGCAAACAGTGCGTGCCTTCTACATTTGTTTGCCAACCATGCTCTCCCCAAGTGAGGTATTTTCATAAGCACTGCTATGCCAATTTTTTTTACATGCTGCTGTAATAAAACAAAATTAGCATAGCGCATTTACAAAAATACCTCATGGAGGGAAGGTGTGGCTGGCAAACAAATGTGGAGGGTGCGCGCTATTTGCGTAAAAATATGGTGTTTTCTTCTCTCACGTTTCAGATGCAAAATTCTCCTTTGTACTCTAGGTAAAATAGGTGAAACTCATAATTCATTGTATTCATTTAAGTTGGCCCAAAGATACAAGGCAAGAAATGATCCCTAAAAGTCCCATAAGTCCATTCTATTCATGACAAACAAAAATGAACATTATTTGGATTAGATAAATGTTGGTCTATATAAATAAAGTTGTTGGGAAGTGAGTGTTTGAATGTTTGGTTTCTCCAAGGATGAAGAAGTTCAGAAGCAGGAAAAGGACGCTGATATGATTCATATCTAAGAGGTCACGACAAAACAGAGGAAAGGTGCTTTGGGTAGGGATAAAATTACACAAAGCTGACAAAAAATAAAAAGGTAGTTACAAGCTAAAATACTTCCAATCACTAGTTGATGACCAAAAAAAACCAAATCTGCTGCCACTGAGTTGATTCCAACTCATAGTGACCCTACAGGACCGAGAAGAATTGCCCTATAGGGTTTCCAAGGAACGGCTGGTAGATTAAACTGCTGACCTTTCGGTCAGCAGCCGAGCTCTTAACCACTGCACCACCAGAGCTCCTAGTTGATGACACCATTTGATAAAACCAGATTCTAATAGTATGGGTGATTTTGGTTATAATCTGAAAGTCTAACAGGATTTGTCGGTGTGAGAAATCTGACGGAACACTAATATAAGAAAAATCATTTTTAACAGTAGTATTTTAGTTAGATTTGATACAATCCACTAAAATTGAAGTAAGACAGTGTAACTACTTCCGGTCATTTTAAAATATCTTATTTTTTTATTATAAAACACATTAGATGAAAAACAAAAACACTTTTCCTATTTTTAAAAAAAGTTCCCAACAGCTATTATGCTATATTGTTGTTGCTGTGTGCAGTTGAGTCGATTCCAACTCATAGCAACCCCATATGACAGAGTAGAACTGCCCCATAGGGTTTTCTACGCTGTAGTCTTTACAGGAGCAGATTGCCAGGTCTTTTCTTCTGCAGAGCGGCTGCAGTGGGTTCGAACAGACAACCTTTCAGTTAGCAGCTTAGTGCCTAAACACTATGCAACCAGGGTTCCTACTATGCTATATTAATATAGACCAAGTCACATAAGCAAAGGAAAAAAAATCTCATAAAATCCAACATCTATCCCTAAAAAAAACTTAAGCTAAAAAACAAAACAAAACAGGAGGCACAGTTCAGAGCAAGATGGTGTGAGAGCAGTTCCACATGCCCATCCCTTTACAAAAACACAAAAAAAAAAAAAAAAAAAAATGGCAGAACCAACTTTGTCACAACTCTGGAAACCAGTCAAAGGGTTATAGCAATGAAAAAAACGCTGAATCCAGAAAAAGGTGATCTTTAAATGGTAGTAAAACTTTGGTTTTCTACTTGCAAATGGCTCACCTCCTCCCCAGCTGAATGTGGCCATCTTAAAGCAGCAGCAGTCTGCACGCCCAGAAAGGGAGCTGGGGCTTTGGTTCTAGAAGGAGCAGAGCAGACCTCACTAACAAAGTATCGTGTGTGTCTGTTCTACCTTTCTGGGGCTGCCTAAAGGACTGAAGCAAGACACTCATCTTGGTTGGGCCTATCTCGGAGCTCACATGGGGCTGAGAGGCAGCAGGCAATGACTTAAGGCTGTGACTATCTGTAGCTGGCTGGGTCTAAAGAGTGGCATTAGGCATAAAATAGGCATGTAAAGACTAGAAGGAGAGGCTAGAAATAGTTTCTTTTGTAAATTAAGGCTTTCAAAAGTTCCCTGTATAATGGGCAACTTAAGAAAGCCACATGCACACCCAGGGCAGTATGTATGCTCAGAAATTACTTGAAAAGATTTCACCTCAGGCTGATCCCTACGCTCAGTGCAAGCCTGGCTAAGTGCTGAAGGAAGGCCCGGCATAGAATCAATTTGCAAAGATTGGTAAAGGGTTCTTTTTTGTGTGTTTTTTTCTCCTTGCTTTCAAGGAAATTTCTGTTAAAACACTAGCTGAACACAGGCTAAGGAACAGAGATGTCAGTGTCCACACATAACTAAGAAGGCAGTCTTTGCAAAAATAGTTACAGGAAGTCACTAAACAAATGTCTGTAGACTTCAATAATTAAAAAATACATAATTAAACAGCAACTGAGGAAGAATCTGATTTCCAGAGTTACCACATTATAATACTCAATCGTCCCAGTTTCAAGAAAAAATCACAAGGCACACAAAGAAACTGAAAAGAACGTTCCATATAGAAGAATAAAGTGAAAGAAACCATCCCTTTAGAAGCCCTGATAATGGACTTCCTGTATTAAATATGCTCAAATAGCTAAAGAAAAAGACAAAGGATTAAAGAAAATCAGAAAGCGATACATGAACAAAATAAAAATGATCAATAAAGAGATAAAAATTACAAAAAGGAACCAAACAGAAAATCAAAATACTAAAGTACAGTAACTGAAATGAAAAATTCACTACAGGGGTTCAACAGCAGACTGGAGATGGCAGAAGAAAAAATGAGCAAACTTGTAAGATAGGAAAATTGAAATTATCAAGTCTGAGGAGCCAAGAGAAAAAAAAAAAAAAGAAAAGGGAGCAGAGCCTAAGGGACCAGTGGGACACCATCAAGTGGACCAACATACTCATTATAGCTGTCCCAGAAGGAGAAGGGGGCAGAAAAATATGTGAATAAATAATGGCTGAAAACTTCCCACATTTGATGGAAGACATGAATCTATACATCCAAGAAGTAGTTTAGTCTACAAACTCCAAGTAGAATAAACTCAAAGAAATCTATACTAAAACACATAAAAATGAAACTGTCAAAAATAACAAACACTAATATAAAACTATTGGTCTGTACTCATCCGGAGCAAAAGAGAAAGAAGGAAACCAAAATCTCAGAGAAGAAACTAGTCTACAGGGCTAACAGCCTACGTGAGCCATGGCCTCATCTACCCTGAAACCAGAAGAACTAGATGGTACCTGGCTACCACTACTGACCATTCTGATCAGGGACACAACAGATGGACCCTGACAGAACAAGAGAAAAATATGGAACAGAACACAAATTCTTAAAAAGTTCAGACTTACTAGACAAGTTGAGACTAGATGACTCCTCAAGACTATTGCTCTGAGATATTCTTTAAACCTTAAACCAAACCTTTTCCCTGAGGTCACCTTTCAGTGAAATAACAGACTGGCACACAAAATAAAGGGTATTACTCTTGAGTACAGTACTCCATGAAAATATCATCTGTATGACACCAAAAGGGCAACAATTACTCTAAAGCAAAGATGAGAAGATATCGGGTCAGGGAAACTACAGCACTGGAAATAAAACTAGAATGCAATTAAACAGAGTGCTGACACAGTGTGAAAAATGTAACCAAACAATTTGTACAGAAATTGTTAAATGGGAACCAAATTTGTTGTGTAAACTTTCACTGAAAACACAATCTTAAAAAAAAAAATTAAAGAATCTTGAAAGCAGCAAGAGAGAAGCAAATCCTCACATAAAAGGGACCCTCAGTAAGATTAACATCTGATTTCTCAGCAGTAACCATGGAGGCAAGAAGGCAATGGAATAACGTATTTAAAGTGTCAAAAGAAAATAATTCCCAGCCAAGAATTCTCTATCTGGCACTAGAAACTGCCTTAAGAGAAATACTAAAGGAAGCCCTTCAGGTTGAAATGAAGGGACATTAGACAGTGACCTGAAATCATATGAAGAAATAAATATCTCTGGAAAAGGTAATTATATGGGCAAATATAAAAGCCAGTATTATTATATTTTGGGGTTGTAATTCTACTTTTATGCCCTACATGATTTAAGGGACAAACGCATAAAAAACCATTATAAATTTAAGGTACTGGGCATATAACGTATAAATATATAAATTTGTGACAACAACATTAGAGGTGTATAGGAATAGAATTTTTGCATGCTATTGAAGTTAAGTTAGTATCAATTCAAAGTAGACTGTTATAAATTTAGGATATTAAATGTAATCCCAATGGCAACAAGAAAATATCTAAAAATATACTCAAAAGGAAATTAGAGTATCTAAATGGTTCACTATAAAAAAAATCAACTAATTATAAAAGAGGGTAGTACTGAAGGAAATGACAGACAGAAAAGGTCTAAGACACACAGAAAACAAATTAAAAAATGGCAGAAGTCCTTTGTTACCAGTAGCATATTTTAACTCAAATAATGTACACCTTTTATGTTTGTCTGTCAACCATTCCCTCCTCCTGTGTCTTAGTTATCTAGTGCTCCTATAACAGAAATACCACAAGTGGATGGCTTTAATAAAGAGAAGTTTATTCTCTCACAATCTAGTAGGCGAGAAGTCCAAATTCAGGGCGCCAGCTCCAGGGGAAGGCTTTCTCTCTCTGTCAACTCTGGGGGAAGGTTCTTGTCATCAATCTTCCCTTGGTCTAGAAGCTCCTCCATGCAGGAACCCTGGGCCCAAAGGACGTTCTCTGCTCTTGGTGCTGCTTTCTTGGTGGTATGCTCACCTCTCTTTTATATCTCGAAAGAGATTGGCTCAAGACACAAATGAATCTTGGAGATTGAGTCCTGCCCATTAACATGACTGCTGCTAATCCCATCTCATCAACCTCATAGAGACAGGATTTACAACACACAGGAAAATCACATCAGATGACAAAATGGTGGACAATCACACAATACTGGGAATCATGGCCTAGCCAAACTGATAAACACATATTTTTGGGGGACACAATTCAATCCATGACATTCCACCCTTTGGCCCCTAAAATTCATGTCCTTGACACATGTAAAATACATTCACCTCATCATATCATAGCAAAAGTCTTAATTCAACTCCAATTCCAAAATCCAAAAATTTCTCTTCATTTGTGAAATCTAGAATACAAGTTATCTGCTTCCAAGGTACAATGGTGGAACAGGCACAAGCTAGACATTTCCATTACAAATTGGAGAAACTGGAGGGAAAGAAGGGATGACAGGCACCAAGCAAGTCAGCCGAACACTTTAGCACTCAAGGCTTGAAAATAATCCTCTGTTCTCCAAAACAATTTACACAATGGCCCTGCCCTCTAGATTCTAAGTATTGGCCATGCTCTCCAGATTCTGAATGGAGGCCCCCTGGCCCTGGGCTTCAGCTCCACCTTTCAGGCCCACTGGGATGGCAACTCTGCTCCCTTAGCTTTAGGCGCGCCATTCTCCTAGTCCATCTGAGTGGTGGCTCTACCCTTTGAGACCCCACAGGTTGTGGCCATACTCTTCAGACTGAGGCAGCTCTGCTTCCCATGTTCCTTGTCTCCTCAGCTTCTGCTTCCGGGTTCCTTGGCCTCTCGGCCCCTTGGGCCTCGCCATCTGCGTCTGCCCAGCTCAAACAAGTGCTCCAAAGCTCTGTAGCTCCACTGATAAGTGCCTGGCGGCACCCTACTCCACCATAAACTTCAGCAGGAAGGCACTCAGCTCTTTTGCTCTGTGGGTCGGCAAGCCTAGCTCCACTGGTAAGTGTCCAGAGGCACCCCACTCCGCCAGTAGCCTCCTGTGCAAAGGCACTCAGCTCTCTTGCTCCGTGGGTCAGCTCCAGCACTGTCTTGCGCTTGTCTCCTGGTTCTACTGCTGCTGATTCTTTGCTGCTGCTCCCGATTCTCTGCTCGCTTCCACTAAAACTGTAAGACGTTCATAATTCCACCAACCGTCTCTTCAAGACAACTGCTTCCACATTTTAGGTATCTATTAGAGTAGCACCCTACTCTCTTAGTACCAAATTCTGTCTTAGTTATCCAGTGCTGCTGTAACAGAAATACCACAAGTGGATGACTTTAACAAAGAGAAATTTATTACCTCACAGTCTAGTAGGCTAGAAGTCCAAATTCAGGGCGCCAGCTCCAGGCGAAGGCTTTCCCTCTCTGTCAGCTCTGGGGGAAGGTCCTTGTCATCAATCTTCCCTTGGTCTAGGAGCTTCTCTGCAGGAACCCTGAATTCAAAGGACACATCTGCTCCCGGCGCTGCTTTCTTGGTGGTATGAGGCCCCCATGTCTCTCTGCTTGCCTCTTTTATATCTCAAAAGAGTTTAGCTAAAGACACAGTCCAATCTTGGAAATTGAGTCCTGCCTCAGTAACGTAACTGCCGCTAATCCCATCTCATCAACATCATAGAGACAGGATTTACAACACATAGGAAAATCACATCAGATGACAAAGTGGTGGACAATCACACAATACTGGGAATCATGGCCTAGCCAAACTGATACACATATTTTTTTGGGACACAATTCAATCCATGACACCCCACAAGGTATTTTCATTAGTGCTATTATGCCAATTTTTTTTACATGTTGTTATAAAAAAAATTAGCATAGTGCACTTATGAAAATATGTCATGAGGAGAGGGCGTGGTTGGCAAACAAACGTAGAAAGTACGCATTATTTGCATAAAAATACGGTAAGCACTGTAAATGTAAATGGCTTAAAATCTCCAATCAAAGGCAGAGAGTAGCAGGATGGATAAGAAAACATGATCCAAGTACATGCTGCCTACAAGTGACTGACTTTATACACAAAGACATAAATACGTTGAAAGTGAAAAAAATGGGTAAAAATATTTCATGCAAATAATAAGCAGAAGAGAGCTGAGGTGGCTATATTGCTATCAGACAAAATAGACTTTAAATCAAAATCAGTTACAAGAGACAAGAAAGACATTATATAATTATAAAAGGGTCAACTCATCAAGAAGATATAACAATTATAAATATACATGCACCTAACAACAGAGCCCCAAAATATACAAAGCAAACACTGACAGAATTAAAGAGAAAAATACAGTTCTATATACAATACTGGAGCCCTGCTGGCACGGTGGTTAAGAGCTTGGCTGCTAACCAAAAAGCTGGCAGTTTGAATCCACCAGCCACTCCTTGGAAATCCCATGGGGCAGTTCTATTGTGTCCTATAGGGTTTCCAGGAGTCGGAATCAACTTGACAGCCAATGGGTTTGGTTTTTATATACAATAATAGTTGGAAACACCAATAAACCACTTTCAGTAATAGATAGTACATCCAGACAGAAGATCAATAATGAAACAGCAGATATGAACAACACTATAAACTAACTGGACCTAACATAGAGAGAACATTCCACAGAACGACAGCAAAATATGCATTCTTCTCTAGTGTACGTGGATCATTATGTTAGGGCACAAAGAAAGTTTCAATACATTTTAAAAGAGTGAAATCATACAAAGTATCTCCTCTGACCACAAGAGAATGAAACTAGAAATTAAAAACACAAGGAAAACTGGAAAATTCAAAAGTGTGTGGAAATTAAACAACACACCATCAAACAATCAATGGGTCAAGAAAGAAATCACAAGAGAAGTTAGAAAATACTTAGGGACAAATTAAGATGAAAGCAAAATGTAACAAAACATATGGGATGCAGCTAAGGCAGTGCTCAGAGGGAAACTAATAGCTATATACACCTGCATTAAAAAAAGGAGAAAAGTGCTCATTTCGGCAGCACATATACTAAAATTGGAATGATACAGAGAAGATCAGCATGGCCTCTGCGCAAGGATGACACACAAATTTGTGAAGCGTTCCATATTTTCAAGGAAATAAAAAATAAAAAGGAGAAAAATCTCAAATCAATAATCTAACTTTACGAAATAGAAAAAGAGCAAATGAAACTCAAAGATAGCAAAAGGAAGGAAATAAAGATCTGAACAGAAATAAATGAAATAGAACATAGAAAAAAAAAAACTAGAGAAAATCAGTGTAACCAAAAGTTGTCTCTCTGAGAAGATCAACAAAATTAACAAACCTTTAGGAAGACTGACAAAAGAAAAAAAGAAGATGCAAATAACTAGAATAAGAAATGAATGTGGGAACACTACTACTGACACTACAGAAATAAAAAGGACTATAAAAGAAAACTATGAACAATTGTACACCAAGGAAGTAGATAACCTAGATGAAATGGCCAAATTCCTACAACCACACAAACTACCAACCATAACTCAAAAAGAAACAGAAAATCTGAACAGACCTATAACAAGTAAAAAGAATGAATAGAACCTGTCAACAAAGAAAAGCACAGGACCTGATGGCTTTACTGGTGAATTCTACCAAATGTTTAAAGAAGAATGAACACCAAACCTTCTCAAACTTGTCCAAATGACTGAAGAGGAAGGAACACTTTCTAACTCATTCTATTAGGCTGGCATTTCCCTGATACATACATGACATTTATAGAGTGAAGGAAAAGAGCTATATGATTATCTCAATTGATGCAGAAAGTGCATTTGACAAAATCCAACACCTTTTGATGATAAAAACACTCAAGACACTAGTAAAGAAGGGTAATTCTCAAACATGATAAAGGGCATTTATGAAAAACCCACAGTTAACATCATACTCAGTGGTGAAAGACTGAAAGCTTTCTAAGATCAGGAACAAGACAAGGATGCCCATTTATACCACTCCTATTCAACACTGTACTAGAAGTTCTAGCTAAAACGATTTGGCAAGAAAAACAAATAAAAGGCATCCAAATCAGAAAGAAAGAAGTAAAACTATCTCTAATCACAGACGGTATAATCCTACATATATACAAAATCCTGAAGAAGCCACAAGAAAGCTACTACAGCTAATGAATTCAGCAAAATTGTGGAGTATAAGATCAATATACAAAAATCAGTTGTGTAATTCACCAGGAGCAACAGAGGAAGAAGGAAGTCAAGAATAGGAGAGGATATGGAATCTGTGGTCAACTGCCTCCATGAGCAACTGCCTCCTTTGCCATGAGACAAGAACTGGATGATGCCCAGCTACCATTACTGAACATTTTGATGAAAGAGTCCACAGAACAATCCTGATCAAAAGCGGAAAAATACAAAACAGAATTCCCAATTCTCATGGTCTCCAGCCTTTCTAGAGCCATGGGGGCTGCATGAACACCAGAAACTATTGCCCTGAGAAAATCTTTAAACCTTAAACCAAAAATATCCCCTGAAGTCTTCTTAAAACCAAACAGTCTAGCTTAACTAGTAAAAAATGGTCTGCCCTGAGCACTGCTCTTCTAAGAACTATCTATATGGAATCAAATTGACAACAGCAACTTGAGAGATTAAATAGGAACCTAAGGGGACAGTGAGTTTATGTTAATAGGGGAGGAAAAACCTAGAAAAGGAGGGAAAGAATGGGTGTACAACTTAAAGAATGTGATTAATGTCAATATTGTACATGGAGAAACTGTTGAAATGGTTTATATTTTGCTGTGTATATTCTAAACAACAAAATAAATAAACAAGAAATCAGTTGTGTTTCTATACCCAGCCATGAACAATCTGAAAAAGAATTTAAGAAAACAATTCCATTTACAATAGCATCTAAAAGAAAAAAACACTTACAAATAAATTTAACCAGAAAGGTTAAGCCTCATATATTAAAAACTATCGGACAGTGCTGAAATAAATTAAAGAAATGGAAAAACATCCTGTGTTCATGCATTGGAAAATTCAATTATTATTAATATAAAGTCAACAAAATCCCTATCAAATTTCCAACAGCATGATTTGCAGACATGCAAAGCCTAATCCACAAATTCATATGAAATTGCAATGGACCCCAAATACTCAAAACAACTGTTATGGATTGAATTGTGTCCGTAAAAATATGTGTTGTAAATCCTAACTTCTGCCTATAACTATAATCCCATTTGTGAATGGGCTGTGTTAATGAGGCAGGATTAGGTTATGTTAATAAGGATTAGGTTATGTTTGTTATGTTAATGAGGCAGAATCAGGTTGTATCTTGAATCAATCTCTTCTGAGATATAACAGAGATTAAACAAGAGGGCAAGAGGTAGAGATGGGGAAGAGAGATGCCAAGCCACAGGGAGACTGCCCAGGAGCAGAAGCTAAGAAGAGAAGAGGACCTTCCTCCAGTGCCGACAGAGAAAGACTTCTGCTAGAGCTGGTACCCTGAATTTGGACTTCTAGCCTCCAAAACTGTGAGAGAATAAATTTCTGTTTTGTTAAAGCCAGCCATTTATGGTATTTTTGTTATAGCAGCTCTAGATAACTAAGACAACAATCTTTAAAAAGAAGAACAAAGTAGGAGAACTCATACTTCCCAATTTCAAAATATACTGTAAAAGCTACAGTAATCAAAACAGTGTGGTATTAGTATAAGGCTAAACACATAAACTAATGGAATAGAATTAAGAGAACAGAAATAAATCCATAGGAGCCCTGGTGGTACAGTGGTTAAGAGGTCGGCTGCTAGCCAAAAGGTTGGCAGTTTGAATACACCAACAGCTCCTTGGAAACCCTATGGGGCAGCTCTACTCTGTCCTATAGGGTCACTATGAGTTGAAATTGACTTGACGGCAACGGGTTTTGTTTTTTATGCTTAAATGATTTTCAACAAGGGAGCCAAGTCCATTCAACAGGGAAAGAACAGCCCCTTCAACAAACGGTGCTGGGACAACCGGATCTTCACATGCAAAAGAACAGTGCTGGACCCATACCTCACACCATGTCTTAGGCTGGCTTCTCTAGAGGAGTAAAACCAGTGAAGCACATATATATATATACGCAGAGAGATTTATCTCAAGTAAATGGCTCATGCAGCTGGATGCTTCTCCAGACTATAGTGGCTGCAGGGAATGACAAAACCAAAATCGGCAGGTCAGCCAGAAGGCTGCTGGCTCACAGGGTTGCTGGAGCTGGAGAATTGCAAGATCTGTAGGTCAGGCTGCAGTCTGCTGACTCATGTTCTAAGTACCGGAGTTCAGAGGATGAGAAGGTGGATGCAAGATCCAGAGAGAGCAAGCTTTGCCAGAATATCCATATATACAGGATGCAGGCCCTATCTCCAAGAAAACTCCCTTTTCAACTGATTGGCTGGTCACATCAGATCACAAAATGGGGGATGACTACATATTTACATAAGTGCCAAGTTACATCCTTATATAACTGCCAAAACAGTGAGAATCATGGCCCAGCCACACTGACACACAACCTTAACCATCACAGTCTACCTCTTGTCAACTTGGTATCTTTATACAACTCCTTCAACCATACATAATCTCTAAATAAAGAGAACTATAAAGTCATACTTGTGCCTAACATGATACAACTAATGTGTACAACCAAAAATGCACTAGCCCTGTTTACATCTTATACTTTATAAGTAATGGAATATAGGAGTGGAAAGAAAACAAAAATATTTGTTATGTATACACACACACATACGCATATAATAAAACAAAGAAGATACACTAAAAATGATTTCAGTCCTCGTTTTTATAACTGGTCACGTGGTCGTAGCTGGTATTTATAACTACCTTCTTCTAACACCCATTCCATATTCCTTTTGCCCTCAGCAAGCAGGTCATGTTCTTTGCCTCATGGGGTGATCCAAAACATCATTCCTGAAGGGTCTGGGTGATTAGCAGTCATGTCAGAATTGGGTTACTGTAGTTTTCCACTGACTTTAATCATAGGGCATGGCAGTACCAAGAGACTTTCTAAGGGATCTCCTGTATTCCAGACATACTCTTCTTTACCTCTGTTACATAATATCAATCCCATTTCCCCTTGGTAATCACACCAGTCAATACGGTAACTCCTTTCTTTGACTGTTGATCCAGAGGCATAATGAACTCCAAGTGGCTGGGTGGCATTCTTAACTTCCAGTTCAACAGAATCAGTGTTCTGTCTCCTAGTGGGATCATTTCTCCCTTTGGAACTAAGACCACTAGACCAGCAGAACATAGGGTTTCGAGGACAGGAAGAAAAATTTTGTGAGTGAGTAACTAGGAATAATAGCTGAGTGGTGTCACTCCCATTTCCACCCCTTGATTCCCGGACCCATTAATCCTGGTAATGGGAGAAACAGCACCATATACTGGAGGCTGGTTTAGGGCATACACAGCCTCCTGGAGAACACTGCCATACCCTGCAAGGTATTATCACCTAGCTGGTGCCATAATAGTGTCATTAGAAGGCCGTTCCATCATTCTATCAAGCCAGCTTCTTCAGGACGATAGGGAACATGGTAAGACCAGTGAATTCCACAAGTAGAGGCCCACTGCCATACTTCATTTGCCATGAAGTGAGTCCCTTTATCCGAGGCAATACTGTGTGGGATACAATGACAGTTGGTAAGGTATTCTGTAAGTCTACAGATAGTAGTCTGGCAGAAGGATGGCGTGCACAGAAGGCAAATCCATATCCAGAGCAAGAGTCTATGTCAGAACAAAACGATGCCCTTTTCACGATGGAAGTGGTTCAGTGTAATCGACCTGCCACCAGGTTACTGGCTGATCGCCCCTAGAAATGGTACCATACTGGGGACTTGGTGTCGGTCCCTGTTGCTCCCAGACTGGGCACTCAGTAGCTGTAGCCAAGCAGGCCTTGGTGAGTGGAAGTCCATGTTGCTGGGCTCATGCATAACCTCCATCCTGGCCACCACGGCCACTTTGCTCATGAGCCCACTGAGCAACGATGGGAGTGGCTGGGAAAAGAGGATGACTGGTTTCCAGAGAATACATCATCCTATCCATTTGATTGTTAAAATCCTCCTCTGCAGTGGTCACCCTTTGGTAAGCATTCACATGAGACAAGTATCTTCACTTCTCTGGCCCATTCAGAGAAGTCTATCCACATATCTTCCCCACATCTCCTTGTCTCCAATTTTCCAATTATGTTTCCTCCAAGTCCATGACCATCCCACCTAATCATTGGCCACAGCCCGTGTATCGGTATACAATTGCACATCTGGCCATTTCTCCTTCCAAGGAAAGTGAACAACCAGGTGCACTGCTCAAACTTTTGCCCATTGGGAGGATTTCCCTTCACCACTGTCCTTCAAAAGGTACCAGAAAGGCTGTAATGCTACTGCTGTCCACTTTCAAGTGGTGTCTGTGTATTTCACAGAACTGTCGATAAACCATGTGCAAGTTTTCTCTTCCTCAGACAACTGAACATGAGGAACTTCCCATGAGGTCATAGGTGCAGACTGGAAGAGGGGAGGTAATATGACAGGACTAGTGACATATAGGCATTTGGGCCACTTCCTCATGTAACTTGTGTCTTCAGGTCCTGTTCAAGCCCCATCTCATATATATACCACTTCCATTTAATAATGGAGTGCTGCTTATCACATATGACTTCATGACTCTGGGTCAGATAACACCCAGTTCATGATGGAAAGCTCAAGTCGCATGGTGACGTGGTGGCCGATGGTTAAATGTACAGTCTCTACTAAGGACCAGTAATAAATGAAAACTCTTTTTCTAAAGAAGAGTAGTTATCTGCAGCGCTTTGTTCCAAAATCCTAAGGGTCTGCGCTGTGATTCACCAATAGGGGCCTGCCAAGGCTCCAAACATCATCTCTATCTGCCATTGACACTTCAAGCACCACTGGATCAGCCAGATCATATGGCCGAAGTGGCATAGCAGCTTGCATAGCAGCCTGAACCTGTTGCAGAGCCTTCTCTTGTTCTGGACCCTACTTAAAACTAGTAGTTTAAATAGGCCAGAGTAGCACCCTGAAATTAGGGATATGTTGTCTCCAAAATCCAAAAAGGCCCACCAGGCGCAGTGCCTCTTTTTCAGTTGCAGGAGAGGCCAGATGTAACAACTTGTCCTTCACTTTAGAAGGAATATCTCGACCTGTCCCACACCACTGGACCCTGGAAATTTCACTGAGGTGGAAAGCACTCAAATTTTGTTGGGTTAATTTCCCACCCTCTAGCACGCAAATGGAAACCCTGCTGGTGCAGCGGTTAAGAGTTACGGCTGATAACCAAAAGGGTGGCAGTTCAAATCCACCAGGTGCTCCTTGGAAACTCTATGGGGCACTTCTCTTCTGTCCTATAGGGTCGCTATGAGTCAAAATTGACTGGATGGCAACGGGTTTTCGGCACACAAATGGAGCTCTGGTAGCTACTAACCAAAAAAGGCTGGCAGTTCAAATCCACCAGCCACTTCTTGGAAATCCTATGGGGCAGTTCTACTCTGTCCACTATGAGTCAGGATCAACTTGACAGCAATGGGTTTTTTAGCACACAAATGTTCTACCAATAAGTCCAATCAGCATAATGTCATCAATGTAATGGACCAGTATGACATCTTGTGAAGGGAAAGGCAATCAAGTTCCCTGCAGACTAAATTATAACACAGAACTGGAGAATTAAAATACCCTTGAGGTAGGATAGTAAAGGTAGACTGCTGTCCTTGCCTGCTGAAGGCAAATTCTTTCTGGTGGTGCTTTGAAACAAGTATGGAGAAAAACACATTAGCTAGATCAAGCTGCATACCAGGTACCAGGACACGTAATAATTTTCTCAAGCAATGAAACCACATCTGAAACAGCAGCTGTCACTGGAGTCACCAGCTCATTACGTTTACAATAATTCACTGTAATTCTCCAAGATCATCTGTTTTTCAACAGGCCAAACTGGCAAGTTGAATGGGGATGTGGTGGGAATCACCATCCCTGCATCCTTCAAGTCCTTGATGGTGGTAGTTATCTCTGCCATCTCTTTAGGAGTGCGGTATTGCTTTTGGTTTACTATTTTCCTAGGCAGGGGCAGTTCTAATGGCTTGGCCCTTCCTGCTATAACAGCCCGTACTCCACTTGTCAGAGGTCCAATGTGGGGCTTCTGCCAAGTTGCTGAGTATACTCCAACTGTGCATTCTGGAACTGGGGAAATCACTACAGGAGGGGTTCAGGGACCCACTGGATCCACTGTGAGATGGACTTGAGGTAAGAATCCATTAATAACCTGACCTCCATAACCTCCATTCTGACTGGTGGGCATATGGAGGTCAGTGACAATTTGGGTCTTCTGGAATTATTGTCAGTTCAGAGCCAGTGTCCAGTAATCCCCCCAAATTCTTAGTATTTTCTTTTGCCCAAAGAACAGCACTTTTTAAAAAGGCCGTAGATCCTTTTGGGAAAGGCTGAGAGAAAGATTAACAGCATAAATTTTTGGCAGTGTAGTGGAGTCCCTCCTCACGGGGACCCAGCCTCCCCTCTTCATTCAAGGGGCTGTGGGTCTGTAAACTGGCTCAAGTCTGGGAATTGACTATTCTGGCCATTCACTTGACCTAGAATTCTTCCACTTGAACAGATCAAGTAATTATTTTGTAGATATCCTGTCTATTTCAATCCTACAGACACCGTGAGTAAGCAGCCAATGCCACAAATCCATACAAGTCAGACTATTCTGATTACTGCTTTGACTGCTGTCCATTGCAATAACCATGCCCATCTTGTCTTGGAGATTAAGTGTCACCACTTGGCCCTACCACCACAGGGTGCAATCAGCCTCATTGTAGTTAGGTGTCTTACTTCAGTTAGGGCTGTTCTCACTGTCAAATCTAAGTGACATAAAACAGCAATCACAGCAGTCTTCAAGGATACTGGGGCTCCCTTCACAAATTTGTTCCTCACCATTGTGTCTGTGGATCCAACCTGATAAATCTTCTCTAAGATGCAATTTCCCTAAGCCTTTGGATACCTTCCTCTACAGTATACCAAGGCAGGTCTGGCATTTCAACTTGATTTAATGCAGGCCACCGCTTAATCCATGCTTCAGTGGACCAACCAAATAAACCATCAGATCCTTTTCTAACCTCTGGAGCCAAAACACTGAATGAAGAATCTGGACTTCGTGGACCCATATCAATAAACTAAGACTGATCCAGCTTTATGTCCTTGCACCATTATTCCACACCCTTAACAGCCATTCCCACACATATTCCCCAACTTTCTGTTTGCACATATTAGAAAAATCAAGCAGTTCTTTTGGAGTGTAGTGTACCTCCTTCTGGGTCATATTTTGTAGCTCATGTCTTGGGGCTTGCTCAGACTTAAGTCTAGTTGTGTGTCTAAACACAAAATGGGTGGTGGGGGTGGGTCCTGGGAACATTCAGCAATGTCTTGTAAGGCACCTGTCTCAGGTGATACCCCAGGCAATACCTCAGATGAAGACTCTTCAGGCACAGCTGGGTCAATCTCATCAGATGGGGTGAAAGGGATGATGGTTTTAGTTGGGAGGGTGGCTTAGCAGACAAGAGTGGAGTTATCTCTTCAGATGGGAGTAAGAGGGCTGGTTCTGTTGGTAGGAGTGATTCAACAGAATTTTGGGATGACCCAGCTTCCTGATTATCTGCCCATATGTCTCCATCTCAAGTTTTAGGATCACATTTTTTCCCTCACTTTAACTTCAGCCACCACTCGAGGTTGAGAATTCAAGTGGCATTGTGATTCAGCCACTCTTAACGTTAAGACTCTGGATTTGGTTTTCAGCAATATCAGTTCTGTTACTACAAGAGATAAAGCTGTTGTTCAGGGCACAAGTGGCAAATTTGAGGTCTTTTATGTGGTGCTTGTGCTGGGACTCTAAAGCCCTGAGCTCATCTCTTTCTTTAATCACTTTGTCTAGTGAAAGCAGGACCAACCAACCAGCTTCCTTATACTTCTCATTCTGACAAAATTGTAGAAAAGTATCAAATATGCAGTCCCAGAGCCTTGTTTCTCACAAATATTTGATCAGTTGGTGGTGATGTTTTGCATACTGCCCCTTCATGCCATGGATTAGGAGTGCCCTCTTTACTACCGAAGATAGAGTCATTAACACCCTTAAAACTAACCTGACTTGAGAACCAATTTAGAAAACTCATCTTTTCGATTTTGTTTCTCTAGAACTACTCTCGGTACCAAATGTCTAGGCTGGGTTCTCTAGAGGAGCAAAACTAATTAAACATATGTATATACACACACACACACATATATATATATATGCACGTATATACACAAATACAGAGAGACATTTATCTCAAGATAATGGTCACACAGTTGTAGAGGCTGGCAAGCCCCAAATCCGTGGGTCAGGCATCAACCTGGAAGGTTCTCCTGACTCATGTGGCTGCAGTGGCTGATAAACCCAAAATCGGTAGCTCAGAGGAAGGCTGCTGGCTCACAGGTTTGCAGGAGATAGTGAATCCCAATATCTGCCGGTGAGGCTGCAAGCTGCAGGCTGCTGGCTCACATCTCAAGAATGGAGTTCAGAAGATGACAAGTTGGATGCAGGATCCAGAGAGAGTGAGCTTTGCCAGAACATCTGTATTTACTGGATGCAGGCCAGAACCCCAAGGAAACTCCCTTTTCAGTGGATTGGCTGCTCACATCAGGTCACAATATGGATTATAACTATATCAGATCACAAAATGGAGGATGACTACATCATTACATAACTGCCAAACCACTGAGAATCATGGCCCAGCCAAGTTCACACACAACCTCAACCATCACAAACCATATAAAATAATTAACTGAAAGTAGATCAATAACCTAAATCTAAGAACTAAAACCATAAACTCTTAGAAAAAAAACAAAGGGGTTTTCAGGATCTTTTTGTTTTTGGACAATGGATTCTTAGATATGACACCAAAAGCATGTGCAACAGAAGACAAAATAGATAAAATGGACTTCATAAAAATTAAAAACATCTGTATATCAAAGGACTTTATCAGCAAAGTGAAGAGACAATCTACAGATTGGAAGAAAATATTTGGGAACTATGTATCTGATAAGTTTAATATTCAGAACTTATACAAGAATTCCCACAACGCAACAACAAAAAGACAAACAATCCAACTACAAAGAATAATACAAACGGCCAATAAGGACTTCATTAGTCACTAACCCGCTGCTGTCAAGGCGATTTCAACTAATAGTGAACCTATAAGACAGAGCAGAACTGCCCCACAGAGTTTCTAAAGAGTGGCTGGTGGATTCAAACTGCCCACCTTTTGGTTAGCAGCCATAGCTCTTAACCACTGCACCACCAGAGATATGCAAATCGAAACAATGAGATACCACTTAACACTCACTAGTATGGCTATTATAAAAAGATAAAAAAAAAAAAAAGGGTTGGCAAAGAGGAGGAGGAAAAAGTTACAAAATACTTAGGAAGAAATCTAAAAATGAGCAAGACTTAAGATAAAAAAAAGAAACTCATAAAATCCTGGTTAAGCACATAAACAAAGAGCTAAACGAATTTAGAAAGTTATTGTGTTCCTAGATGGAAGGACTGAAAATGTAGAAATGTCAACTCTCAGCCAAACTATATATTTCATACAACTTTAATCAAAATCTTAATAATGTCTTTTTTTTTTTTTTTTTGGCACCTGTAATCCCAAAGGATTAAACCTAAAAAAATCCACAGTGAAACCTAATAGATGAAAACATAAAAATCTTTTCCTAATCAAGATGGCCAAAAGTCATACAGAAAAAGACTGACAAATGTAAATACCTAAAAATAAAAATCCTCTATGCCATAAAAGATGAAAACACAAAAATTGAAAACCAGGAAGATGGAACTAAAATGCTTCCATATTAAAAAAACCTCCACAAATCCTTATGAAAAAACTCCAGTAGCAACAGAAAGATGGTGTTATGGATTGAATTATGTCCCCCCAAAATATGTTGTAAATCCTAACCTCTATTCCTGGGGTTATAATCCCATTTGGGAATGCATTATCTTTGTTATGTTAAAGAGGCAGGATTAATGTAGGGTGTATCTTGAGTCAATCTCTTTTGAGATACAAAAGAGATTAAACAAGTCTGCAGAGGAGAGATTGGGGAAGACAGGTACCAAGACACAAAGAATTCTCCAAGGAACCAGGAAGCAGAAGCTAAAGAGACAAGGACCTTCTTCCAGAACCAACAAGAAAAAGCCTTCCCCTACAGCTGGCACGCTGAATTCAGACTTCTAGCCTTCTAAACTGTGAGAAAATAAATTTGTTTGTTAAAGCTATCTACTTGTGGTACTTCTGTTAAAGCAGCACTTAATAACTAAGACAGATGGGTACTTACTGCAAACCAAAGAAACACAAATGATCAAATAAAAACAAAGAGGTATCATTTTATACTTTTCAAACTGGCAGAGATTTAAAAAACAGACAAAATCAAAGATCCAACCAGATGGTGATTTTAGGGGGTTGGAATTACAGGAACTAAAATTTTCTACATTACCTAGCTCTACAATGCTTGAATTTTATAAAGTGAATGTACCTTACTTCTGCAATTAAAAAAAAGGAAAGAAGAAAAATCAAATGGAATTTTTTAAAAGAGCCACTTTCCAATTTCCTTTCATGAGATTATTGAAAAACATATTACCTCTTGGTCCAGGTTATATTCTTCACTTGAGTTAAGTGCAACCTTTACAGTAATATAATCCCCATTTTTCACAGCATCCCTCAATAAATCTAAAATGAAAGAAAACATAAATAAGGTTTTATATATCTAGAGTTATGAAAAGAATTCCTATAATTCCAAAGCCACTCACTACTTGGAATTGTGTCTGCTGTAGCAAAATTTTCATCTTCTCCATCAAGATGCTTTTGAAAATCTTCTAGTTTCATCCACTCCAACTGTAAGTCCATGCCCAAACTCAAAATTTGTTGCCTGCCATCTGGAATACAGAGAAGTCTTATCAAGATACACCTTTCTGGACTATACTATCTGTTGCTTTATTAAATTTGTGGTGTCTTAATTGAAACTTCATACACACTTTTAACATATATCACTATATAACCCAGTTTTTTCTTTAATTGATAAAATTCCTGATTTTTTGGTAAGTAATATGAACTAGCCACATTTCAGTATTACAGTACTTCAAAGGCATAAAGATGAAAACGTAACCCACAACTATAAAACAGTAAAATAAGAATTTTAAGTACATGACTAAGTAGCTCAAAGGAAGGGAGAAATCACAGGGATTCAGAAAGAAGAATCTCAAGCAATTCTCCCATTACTTTTTCGTCCTTTGACCATTCTTCTTGGATATACACCGCTTCCAACCACTTACTTAGGTAAGGTAACTCTAAATTTATAAACTAAACCTATATGTAAATAAGTCACTGCCTAGGCTCCTTCTAGGCTCAGCTCAAGCTTCTCCTCCTAGATGCTCTCCCTGCTGAGTAACTCCCCCTGCCCCAGTGCTCTCACAACAGCCTGGGCTCCACACCACAAATCACACCTTAAAACAAGTGCTAGTTTCCTCCGCTGTCTGTCTGATCTAAGGGCTCATTAACACTACGGATGAGCACTTTCACTCCTTATAACCAGTACAATCAATAACTGAGATTTGAATATAACTCATTTGGGTGTATTTCAAAATGACTATGTGCTATTTTAAAAAAACAGAAAGCAGAAGTATTTGATGGTAAGTAGTAAAGGATTTTCACCTAAAATCAATTCCTTAAACTACACAGATGTTAGGTAGTTCATCTTGCCACAGAGATGAAGTTTGAGAAGACTTGAAAATAAATGAATTTTTTCCAAAGCCCTAAACTCTACCTAACACTTCTCACTGCTAACTCAGAGAGCATTAAATCACAGAAAAGCACAGCCTTTGCAGCTCCACTTTCTGGATTTGCATCCCAGCTCCATGTTAGCTGTATGGCTTTGAGTAAGTCACATAAATTTCCTATGCCTCAATCTCTGAATAACAACAATAGTGGTAATACTAAAAGCAGCTAACATTCATTAAGACCCGCTAAATTATTTACATGAATTAATTCATTTAATCTACATACAATAACCTATAAAGGGATACTCGTTACAGGTGAGGACAGAGAGGTTTTATGATTTGCTCAGAGACACACATCAGTAAACGGCAGAGCTGTTGCTTGCAGTCAGATGTATCTCACTCCACAGCTGGAGCGCTCCGCCACCATGCCACAGTGCCAGCAATTACAGAGGAGGCAATGTACCATGTGCCATGGAAAGATTTCGGAAGCAAAACAGGGAGGGTTCGTATAAATTGAGATACTACCCTGAAATTTACAGGATTATGATAAGTAACAGAGAGATCTATAGAGCAACTGAAACTACTGGAAAGGGCTATGCTACACCTCAGTTTTTTTGTCTCTAACAAAGCAAACTGGTTCAAAATCCTATCTTCATTCCTACCAAGTTTCTGATCTTGCCTCTGCATACAAGAGTTTTCTTTCTCTTAATTTTTTTTAAAAATTAGACATATATTTAGTGTGTATAACATAAACTCATTGTCCCCTAAGTTCTCATTTCATCTTTTGAGTTGTTTCTTGGCTTTTCTTTAGTCTTCCACGTAACTTTCAGAACTGATACTTGTAAAATTCCCTGAGAAAATATGGTGGGATTTTGATTGTAACTGTAGCGATGCTATAAACCAATCTGAAGAAAAATGACAATTTTATAATCCTGTGTTCCTATTAATAAAAATGTTACATAAAGATTTTAATAACTTTCAAGAAATAGAAATTAATAATTTCCTCCATACTAGCTTTGTATCTCATGAGCAATGTTTAGTAATATTTTAAATTTAGTGCTATTGTAAATTTTATCTTTTAAAATTTAATTTACTATTTGTTGCTGGTGTATAGAAATGTAATTTACTTTTGTACGTTATACCCATTCACCTTGCTAAACTCTTAATATTTTTAATAATCTATTCATAGTTTTTTTGGGTTTTCTACACAGGTTATACCATCTGACAACGACAGCTTTTCTTTCCTTCTTTTCCAATGCTTATACCTTTTTCTTTATTTTACTGTGCTGCCTAGACCATAGTACAATATTAAATAAAACTGGGGATAAAAGGCATATTTGTATTGTTCCTGACTTTAGAAAAAATGTTTTTAATGTTTCACCATTACAAAGATGCTTGTGCCCTTATCCACTATTGGTGGGATTGTAAAGTGGTACAACCACTATGGAAAATGGTATGGAGCCTCCTCAAAAAGTCAGAAATCTGCTCATGGATAGGAAGACTCAACACTGAGAAAATGTGAATTCTGTCCAAAGCAATCTACAGATACAATACAATCCCAGTCCAAACACCAACAGCATTCTTTAATGAGTTGGAAAAACTAATCACTAAATTCATATGGAATGGAAAGAGGCCCCGGATAAGGAAAGCACTACTGAAAAAGAAGAACAAAGTAGGGGGCCTCACACTACCTGATCTAAGAATCTACTATACAGCCACGGTAGTCAGCACAGCCTGGTACCGGTACAACAACAGACACAGAACAATGGAACAAAATCAAGAAACCAGATGTAAACCCATCCACCTATGGTCAGCTGATCATTGACAAAGGACCAAAGTCCATTAAATGGGGGAAAAGACAGTCTTTTTAAGAAAAGGTGCTGGCAAAACTGGATGTCCATCTGCAAAAAAACGAAACTGGACCCATACATCACACCATACACAAAAACTAACTCAAAATGGATCAAAGACATAAATGTAAAACCTAAAACAATAAAAATCATGGAAGAAAAAACAGAGACAACACTAGGGGCTCTAATACATGGCATAAACACAATACAAACCATACTAACAATGCACAAACACCAGAAGATAAATTAGTCAACTAGGAGCTCCTAAAAATTAAACACTTATGCTCATCAAAAGACTTCACCAACACCAGCCCAGGGGCAAGGACTAGAAGGCAGGAGGGGACAGGAAAGCTGGTAATAGCGAACCCAGAAAAAAAAGGGAAAGAGAATAAAGACTTCACCAAAAGAGTAAAAAGAGAACCTAATGATTGGGGAAAAAAATTTTGGCTATGACATCTCTCTCAAAGGTCTAATCTCTAAAATCTACAGAACACTTCAATACCTCAACAACAAAAACACAAATAATCTAATTAAAAAACGGGCAAAGGATATGAACAGACACTTCAGCAAAAAAGACATTCAAGCAGCTAACAGAAACATGAGGAAATGGCTCGTGATCATTAACCATTAGAGAAATGCAAATGAAAACTACAATGAGATACCATCTCACCCCAGCATTACTGGCACGAATCAAAAAAAACTGGGAATAACAAATGTTGGAGAGGCTGCGGGGAGATCGGAACTCTTATGCACCGCTGGTGGGAATGCAAAATGATACAACCATTTTGGAAAAGGATATGGAGCTTCCTTAGAAAGCTAGAAATAGAAATACCATGTGATCCAGCAATCCCACTCCTAGGAATATATCCTAGAGAAATAAGAGCTGTCACATGAATAGATATATGCACACCTATGTTCACTGCAGCATTATTCACAATAGCAAAAAGATGAAACAACCTAAGTGGCTATCAACAGATGAATGGACAAATTATGGTGCATATACACAACAGAATACTACACGATTAAGAACAATGATGAATCAGTGAAACATCTGACAACATGGATGAATCTGGAGGGCATATGCTGAATGAAATAAGTCAATCACAAAAGGACAAACACTATATGAGACCACTACTATAAAAACCCAAGAAAAGGTTTACACACAGAAAAAAACAATCGTTAATGGTTATGAGAGAGGGCAGTGGTGGGGAGGGAAAATCACTAACTAGATAGTAGACAAGCGTTAACTCTGGCGAAGGGAAAGACAACACACAGTACATGGGAAGTCAGCACAACTTGACCAAGGCAAAGTCACAGAAGCTTCCTACACATATCCAAACACCTTGAGAGATCGGTTACTGGGGCTTAGGGCTGGGCACCATGGTCTTGGGGATATCTAGATCAACTGGCTCTACATCCCACTTTGGTGAGTAGGATCTGGGGTCTTAAAATTTTGCAAGCAGTCATCTAAGACACATCTACTGGTCCCATCACATTCAGCAAGAAGGAGAGTGAAGAAAACCAAAGACAAGAAGGAAATTATTAGTTCAAAGGACTAATGGACCACATGAACCAGAGCCTCCAACAGCCTGAGCCCAGAAGAACTAGATGGTGCCTGGCTACACCATCGATCGCTCTGACAAGGATCACCAGAGAGAGTCCCAGACAGAGTGGGAGAAAAATGTAGAACAAAATTCAAATTCACAAAAAAAGGCCAGACTTACTGGTCTGACGGTAACTAGAGAAACCCCCAAGACCATCATCCCCAGACACCCTGCTAACTCAGAACTGAAGCCACTCCTGAAGTCCACATTTCAGTCAAAAATTAGACAGGCCTATAAAGCAAATAATAACACACGTGAGGAATGTGCTTCTTAATTCAATCAAGTATGCGAGACAAAATGTGCAACATCTGCCCAAAAGCAAAGACGAGAAGGCAGGAAGGAACAGGAAAACTGGAGGAATGGACACAGAGAACCCAGTGTGGAAAAGGAAAGGGGGAGAGTGGTATCATATTGCAGGGACTGCAACCAATGTCATAAAAACAATCTGTGTATAAATTTTTGAATGGGAAACTAATTTACGCTGTAAACTTTCGCCTAAAACAAATAAAATTAAAAAAAAAAAAAAAAAAGTTAGAAATGGAATTACTTTATGATCCAGCAATCCCACTCCTAGGTATACCCCCTAGAGATCTAGTAGCAGGGACACTAAGAGACACATGCATCGCTATGTTCACTGCAGTATTACAACAGCAAAAAGATGGAAACAACCTAAATGCCCATCAACAGAATGGATAAACAAAATGTGGTACATACATACAATGGAATACTACACAGCCATAAAAAATAATGAGTCCTCAAAACATCTTATAACATGGATGAATGTGGAGGAATCTGAGTGAAATAAGTCAATCACAAAAAGACAAATACTGTATGAGCACACTTTTATAAGACAAGAACAGACCAACACTCACTGGTGGTTACTGGGATGGGGCGGGGGGAGGAGGCAGAGGAAAAACTCTCGAAATAGTAGACACTTGTTAGTTTTGGTGATGGGAAAGACAGCATCGGATGCGGGTGAAGTGCACACAGCCTGACCAAGGTAAATGATGTCACTAAGAAATGCACAAGAAAAAAAGATGTTTTTGGTAAAGGATATGACAAATACAATTTTGCAACAACACCAAAACTATGTGTGGTTACACAGATATGTATACAGCCATGTAAGTATATGAGTATAAATATGTGGGTACATATGTGTGCACAGACAGAAGTATCTATAGGCAAATGTACACACAGGTATGTGCATGCATGTCCATATATACAGTAAACCACATAGGAGACACAGTTAGGGATACTTCTTTAGACATAGCCAAACACCCTGCGAGACTGGCGTTCCAGGTTTGAAGTCTTAGGACCATACTCTCATGGGACAACTCAGTTAACTAGCATAATATAGGTCATGAAGTGTATATTCTACATCCCACTGTGGTTAGCGTCTGGGGTCTTAAAAGCTTGCGAGTGGCCACCTAAGATACAACTATTGGTCTCTACTCATCCAAAACAGAAGAGAAAGGAAACCAAAGGCTCAGAGCAGAAAGTAGTCTATAGGACTAATAGTCTACAAGAACCACGGTTTCATCTACCCTGAGACCAGAAGAACTAAATGGTGCCCAGCTACCACTACCGACAGTTCAGATCAGGGCCACAATAGTTGGATCCTTAAAGAATGGGGGAACAGAATTCAGCTTCTTAAAAAGTCCAGACTTACTGGACTGGTTGAGACTAGAGGACTTCCCGAGACTATCACCCTGAGACACTTTCAACCTTAAACTGAAATTGTCCCTTCAGGTCACCTTTTAGCTAAATAAGAGACTGGCTCACAAAATTCAAGAATATCACCCGTAAGTAATGAGCTCCTCCAAAATTTCATCTATAGAACAAACGGAAAAAAATTACTCTAAAGCAAAGACAAGAAAGCAAGGTGGCAGGGAAAACAGAGTACTGGAAATGGTACAACTGGAATGGAATCAATGAGAATGACGACACACTGTGAAAAATGTAACCAGTATTACTGAATAATTTGTGTAGAAATCGTTAAATGCGAACCTCATTTGCTGTGTAAACTTTCACCTTAAACACAGTAAGATATTATTTTAAAAAAAAAGATGTTTGCGAAAAGATTTTGGGAATGCTCTTTCTCAGGTTGAGAAAGCTCCCTCTGATTCAGTCTGTTAGGTTTGTCTGCTTGTTTTTAACCCTTTGGTGATCTCTGGGACATACTGTATCTCAACCACTTTTTATGCCCCTAGAGTTCTTTGCGAAAGAGGTAGCCCCATTTTAACACGTTTAGCCTCAAGGTGGGAACTTTCTGAAATACATGAAACTCAAGAACCCTGAGCTGGAGCCGCGTTTTTATGCACATTGAGCACTGTTTTAGCTGATACTTCATGGATGTGTGAATTTTCTAAACTTCTGACAGGTTTGCCTTTATTTCTGTTTGAGATAAGCATGAGATAATCCTTCTCACTATGTTTCACAGTTACTATGTTCTCGTGAGAACGTACTTATCATGAGAATAAACTATTCCCAGTCTTCATTCAGTGATAATGGTCATTTTCTCCTTGATGCCATCCATTGTTTCCAGGTGTTCCTGGCTTCCTGCTTTTCTAGCTTCCGAACAGTAAATAATATGTTTGTAACAAGGAATAATGCACTGTAGTGGTACTTTTCCAGAAACTCAAACTCCTGTAAGTTATTCTTATCCTCCATTCATTCTTACGGTCCTATCATTGCTTCCATGTGGAGCTGTGAACAGTTCTGCATTATTCCAGGGCAGCTATTTCTGCTTCTTAGCTGTTAGCACTGCTTTTATTACAATGATGACTACATAGTAGTGGTAATTTTCCTGAGATTGAAATTCCTTTACTTTTATTTCACCTGTCAGTACTGCTTTTGCAGTAATGAAGAATACACTGTAGTGGTAATCTTCCTGAGATAAAAAATCCATTGGCTTTATTTATTTGGGCTGTCAAGTACCGCTTTTGCAGTAAGGAAGAATGCACTGTACCATGTTTTGAAAAGTTTCATGAAAAAATAATAAAAAGGCTAAGAAGAAAGAGACTAGAATAAAATGCATGTGCAGTCATTGCCAGGTGCCTTCATGTTTTTTACCTCATGGTTTGCAAATTTTCAAGAAATAAAATTTTAAAAATTAAAAAAAAAAAAAAGATTTTATCACTGACTCATATTGGTAGGATTTACTATATCCAGGGTCCGCTGGGACGCAGGTGATCCCAGATAATGGATATCAAAATCCATAACTCATAATAATAATTATGAATTGGTCCTTTAATCAGCATGCCTTCCATTAGTGAAAACACAAAGTATCCACAAAAAATTCAAAGGAGAAAATAATTGGGTCACCAAAGGGTTACAATATTACTGAATAATTTGTGTAGAAACTGTTAAATGGGAACCTAATTTGCTGTGTAAACTTTCACCTTAAACACAATAAAATATTATTTTTTTTTTAAAAAAAAAAAAAAGATGTTTACCAAAAGATTTTGGTAATGTTCTTTATCAGGTTGAGAAAGCTCCCTTCCATTCAGTTTGCTAGGTTTGTTTGCTTGTTTTTAATGAAGAATACTCGTCTACATCAACTCAATCAATTTCTCCTTACCCACTGATTTCCTAGGGAAAATCCAACTTGATTATAAGGGATTATCATTTTTTTTACACATGGCTAGAGATCTGATTTGGCAATGTTTTGTTTGGGATTTCTGTATCTGCATTCATGAATGAGTCTGACCTGTCATTTTCCTTTTTTGTATAGTCTTCACCTGGTTTTGGTAATGAAGTTATAATGGTCTCACAGAATGAATTAGTGTTCTTTGTCTACTTTTAGAAAGAGTTTAAATTTGGTAGCCCTTGCAAATAAAAATTACTATTTCACATTCTTTAATAGTTATAATGCTATTCCAGCTTTCTATTTCTTGTTGGGTCAGTTCTATTTTTTTAGGACTTTGTCCATTTCATCCAATTTACAGATTTGATGGCAAGAAATTGCTCATAAAATTCTTTTATCTTTTTAATCTATACACAATCTATAATTCTTCTTTTAGTTCAAAATATTGTTTGCTTAAGGCTTTATTCATTTTTCTCCCAACTAATTGTGCCAGAGGATTGTCTATTTTGTTAGTCTTCAAGGAAACAACTTCAGGCTTTGTTGATGTTCCCTACTCTATCTGTTCTTCATTGCTTGGTACCCACAACTGCACCCTCTGGGCAACCAACTTCCTCTCCCTTGCCCAATGGTCCTGAAAATTGCCCCAATTTCTTGCAAGCTCAGCAATGCGTCAAAAAAGCATGTTTTATCTAGGTATACAGGGTCTCCCAGATTATCTAGTCTGTCATGCTTTGAAATATTTTAAAAATTCTCTTCAACTGTTCCTCAAGATTCACAAATTATACGCAGTCTTATCAGATTCATCTTTTTTGTTTATTCTGTCCTACTTATAAATATATACATGTCTACTTGTTAATCACCTCTTCCCACAGCTGTTGTACTCTGCATTCTATACAAGGTTCTCCCCTCCTTCTCAGCCAATTCCAATGTCCTAAGAACAGCATTTACAATATAATCTTATTTAGTGTTACTTACTGCAAAGTTAAAGGGCGGAACAACTTGTCTAAGGCAAGGTTATGGAAGCTCCACAGACACATCCAAACTCCCTGAGGGACCAGATTGCTGGGCTGAGGGCTGTGGGGACCATGATCTTGGGGAACATCTAGCTCAACTGGCATAACATAGATTATGAAGAAAATATTCTACATTCTACTTTGGTGAGTAGCATCTAGGGTCTTAGAAGCTTGTGAGTGGCCATCTAAGATACTCCAATGGTCTCACCCGGTCTGGGGCAAGGGAGAATGAAGAAAGCCAAAGACACAAGGGAAACATTAGTCCAAAGGACTGATGGACCACAAGTACTACAGCCTCTACCAGACTAAGTCCAGCACAACTAGATGGTGCCCGGCTACCACTACTGACTGCTCCGATAGGGATCACAACACAGGTTCCCAGACAGAACTGGAGAAAAATGTAGAACAAAATTCTAACTCACATAAAAAGATCAGACTTACTGGGCTGACAGAGACTGGAGAAACCCCAGGAGTATGGCCCCCAGACACCCTTTTAGCTCAGTAATGAAGTTACTCCTGAGGTTCACCCTTCAGCCAAAGATTAGATAGGCCCATAAAACAAAACGAGACTAAATGGCCACACTAGCCCAGAGGCAAGGACGAGAAGGTGGGAGGGGACAGGAAAGCTGGAGGTGGGGAACCCAAGGTCAAGAAAGGGAGAGTGTTGACATGCCGTGGGGTTGGCAACCAATGTCACAAAACAGTATGTTTACTAATTGTTTAGAAGCTAGTTTGTTCTATAAACCTTCAATCTAAAGTACCAAAAAAAAAAAAGTTAAAGGGCAGAATATAGTAAGTGTATACTTGATAAATTTCTGACAGAAATATAATAAAATTATACACAAATCAGGTGCTTGGTAAGAGTAGGTAAGGTAGACAATCAGAAATTTTTATAATTTCTAAATGTGCTGAGAACATTATAGGTACTCAGAAAATATGTCTGATCAATTCAGAAGTCACAGGATGACCTATCTCCCATATAAAGTTATTCACTCAAGATATCCAAATAGAAGTTTCTACTCTGTTATTATCTTCAGATCAGAATTAAAGTGTGAGAAAAGAATGGGAGGAAGATAAACATGGTACACTACCCTGAAAAAACATTGCAAAATGATGACAAACATACTCACCAGAACTCTCATCTGTTTGACATACATTGTCTAGAACCTCCTGATCACCTTCTGCAGCTATATATGCCCAAGTATCCGTTTCATCTCTTGTATTTCTCCTTTCTTTAAATAACTTGTTTTCCTTGGTTTTGTAATCTTCTGTGATTTTACAATCCAGTGGAATTTCTTCTCTTTTCCGATTATTCTCAGTAAGATCGTTTTTTTCTTCTGGAGTTAATTTAAATATATCAAATGCACTCCTGATTTCCTTAAAAGCTAGTGTAAACAATAGAACTGATGATAAATATGAGTCATAAATTTCTGGTGTAATTAATTAGTTTGTGTTAGTGTTAAAGAAACAGATATTTTCTTCTTAATTTTAACTAAAATCTGCCTTAGCTATAAAGCATGATCAGATTTATTATCAAATCCACAAAGTAGCTTTAAATGGTCTACTTAAAATTTAGACTTAATATTGTTTGCTCAATATTTAGAAAGGTTGTCCAAAGTCAACAGCTGTAATTCAGGTGTTCTGAACCACTCCCAGTTCTGACAAACGCATATCGAAGATGGCGAGACTCAGAATGATCCTAGTCGTATCAACAAATTTCCTACCTCTAAAGACATCAAACTGCTCTACAACTGTATTCTGGAGCAAGCCTTGTACAAAAATGATTTCTAGTGGTGAGTGGGCAGAAATAGGATGCCAGAACACTGATGATGCACGTGGTAAAACTGTATCTGTAGTGTATGAAATCCATCTAGCTTTTAACTAAAAATAAAAGTGGAAAGAACACTGGCAAAGTACTAGATTTGACATAAAACGGTAGAACAGAACAATACTAGGAAGAATTCTATTATAAAACTCCAGGTACACAGCAGATAGGTTTTAACAGAGGGTACTGAAAACAAGACTCCCAGAGAATGATATGAATAGTAGTTTCATTTAAAACTATACATTTATAGTAAAAATGTTACTGAAAGTGACATACAAGATACTAACAGGAAAAATAAGTTGATTAACCAGTTCTAATTATGAAATATTTTAATCTCCAAGAAGAACAGCAGATGCTTAAAATTTTTGTATTATTTTGAACACAGTCTTTATAGTCACTCTGTGCATGCTCCGTTAAATGACTGTTCGTTCCTAGTTTCAATTACCAGAACCCGCTCCTTGCTACTACTGGAAGAACCAAAATCTACTTTTAATATTACTTTAGTTACATACTTTTTTCAGTAACAGTTTTTGAGAAAACCTGGGGAAAATCACACATCTCTTAGAACCACTGCTTCCTCAAGAACATGTGGTCCACAAACTATTTATAAGCTACGGCGTCTTCAAACACTGTGATGTTCATTTTTTATAAAGTACTTGTTACAGTATTGATATATGTTATGAAGTCTCAATTATGGTATATCTTGAAGTGACCAAAAATGCTTATTCAATATTATATTTATACTAATAACACAGAGTTAATGTTTTTAACATTCACGATAATAGAGACATTTACTTTTCTGCCATAACTAATTTCCTCTCTCTGTAATTCTAACCTATTTCATCATCATACTCAACAGGAGAAAGAATAAAGTGAACAGAAGGGAAAAAATTAATTACAGAACCTTAATATAAACTGTTATGTAATGAAGGTTGGAGGTTTGGGCCTACCCAGCAGCATCACGGAAGAAAGGCCTGGAGATCTGCTTCCATAAAGATTACAGCCAAGAAAACCCTACAGAGCACAGTTCTACTCTGCAACACATGGGGTCACCATGAGTTGGAAGCAACTCAACAGCAACAAGTTTGATTTTTTTTTTAAACTTAGATAACTAGTTTAGCACAACTTAGTTTAAGGCTCTAAATTCCTGATGACTGAAAATTTCCAGCTCTATGACACTGCAGGTTAGAAGAGAGAGTTTGTCTTCAAGTACATTAAATTCTTTGTATAAAAGATGACAATGTCAAATGATAAAATGTTAGCATTCATACTCACTCTTTAATCCCTTTGGCTCTTTTCTGCCCCTTTCATCCTTGTCAGAATCATGCCTTTTCTGGCATTTTTCTTTGGATTCACTCTTTTTGGTCTCTTTCTCCTGAAAGAGACATAAGAAAGATGCAAACCAAGAATAGCTAGCGAGGTGATACTATGTATTTCAAACTGGAAAATACAGGTTCATGAGGTCAATGGCTACCTTTATATACTACAGTACGTGACCACTGATTATTAAGTATTTTTTCACATAAACTACTTCCTCAATCAAGATTATCCTTCAACTACGTAATCTGCAAAATGTCAAATTCAAAACTGAACACGTTTTCTCACTCTTTAAGAATTTATTAAAACCACCACCAAAATAATAAAAAAAAATTTACATATAATACTACTAACAAAAAATCACTATTTTTATTTCCCTAAGCTCGATCTTGCAATTCTTGTCATTTTGCTGGTAATTTTTTTGTTTTTTTATTTACTTTGCATAAATATTTTTCCTAGTTGTATTCACAATGTATGCATGATTTTCTTCTCTACCTTAACATTTTGTAAACTTTTCTATTTTTGCTACCTTGATTTCATAACTAAAATTGTAACGGCTATGTAACAGTCCCCAAGATGATGTACTAACATTTTCTTAACCATTTTCTCCATGGTTAGACAGATTGTTCTCAGTTTTCACTACTGAAGATAATACTGCCATTAAAAAAACAAACCCATTGCTGTCGAGTCAATTCCAACTCATAGCGAACCCACAGGACAGGAGTAGAACTGCCCCATAAGGTTTCTTTCCAAGGAGCGGCTGGTAGATTCGAACTGCCAACCCTTTGGTTAGCAGTCAAACTCTTAATCACTGCACTACCAGGACTCCAGTACTGCCATAAGTATCTTGATATACAGTCATTCCTTGGTATCTGAGGGGCACTGGTTCCAGAACCCCTGCGGATACCAAAATCCGAGAATGCTCAAGTCCCTTATATAAAAGGGCTTAGTATTTGCATACAACCTATGCACATCCTCACTTATACTTTAAATCATCTCTAGATTACTTATAATATCTAATACAATGTAAATGCTATGTAAATAATTGTTATACTGTATTTAGGGAATAATGACAAAAAAAATGTCTGCACATGTTGTTCAGTACACACACAACCATTACAGGCCTAACTACATAGTACACGTTAGCAACAACATAACATTTTTTTCCCAAATATTTTCAATTCATGGTTGGTTGAGTCCGTGGATGTGGAACCCATGGATAGGGAGGGCCAATTGTACGTAATTTTTTTTTTCCCTTTTAAATGATTTGCTTAAGATAAATTCTCAAGACTAGAAATTAGAAATAATGGATGAAAAGAAAACGATCTTTACAGCCCTTGATAAATACTGCATACATAAATACTTCCATAATTTGAAAAATATTTCCATTTGAAAAACCAAATAAAAACAATTTTTATAATAATGGGACAACCAAAAAACTAAAGCAAACCCCACAGCCATCAAGTTGATTCTGACTCAGAGTGACCCTGTAAGGACAGAGCAGAACTGCTCCATAGGGTTTCCAAGGCTGTAAATCTTTATGGAAGCTGATTGCCACATCTTTCTCCCTCAGAGTGGCTGGTGGGTTCGAACCACCAACCTTCTGGCTAGCAGCCAAGTGAGTAACCACTATGCCGCCAGGGCTCTTTACTAATGGGACAAACTCCCTAGTAAATAATAATTTGTAAGAATTAAAATACTCACCGTATACTAACACACTCTGTGTACTAAAGTAAAAAGGGCACATTCTTAAGTCAACAGGGGAAAATACCAAGTAGCATGTGAAAGGCTAATAAAACACCAAAGCCTTACTATATAATGCCACATACCATCTGAGTACCTCTAAATGAAAAAAAATCCTGACTGTGCTCACAAATTAGCCTTCAATTTTCTAGATGTCTTCAGTCTAAAAGATAAAAAGTCAAAGACCAAGAGATAAGCTAGGAGGTACAAAAGCTGGATAATTTTCAGCATTTACAACTACCTATACCTAGTCGCGGCGCTGGTGGTGCAATGGTTAAGAGCTTAGCTGCTAACCAAAAGTTTGGCAGTCTGAATCCATCAGCCCCTCCTTGGAAACCCTATGGGGCAGTTCTCTTCTGTCGAACAGGGTCGCTATGAGTTGGAATCAACTCGATGGCAACGGGTTTATACCTAGTCACAGTACTAAATAACTCCGATGATAAACTCTTCTCAGTCTGTTTTATTGCTTCCTGTTCCTTATGTACTTGTGAAACTTCCTGAGCACTCAAAAGAGCACTGGATTGATCTGAACATTTATGTATTTGATAAGATTTTAACTGTCATCTTTCTTTAATCCACTCATCCCCCACCTCCTCTGCCTCAGTGGCTTACCTCTCCAGGTGAATCAGTAGACCTGTGGCCTCTCTCTTCCCCACCCAATTTTGAACTCTTTTGTGTTTGGGAAGATGCAGGTATGGGCTTATCAAACTCAATGGTACTTTTGCCTTTGTCTTGATTCCTTTGCTTTTTATGTGTATTTTTCCTTTCTAAGAAAAGGTCTTTGTTTTCTAGCTTGTTGCTGTCCTTATGTTCTTCAGTCTTTCTTAGTTTCTTCTTTTTCCTCTTTGTTCTGACATCAGTGTCCTCATCAGCACTTACCTTGCCATCTGGCTGTTTATCAAATACAACACCTGCAATTATATCTGGCCCTGATTTATCTTTTGTACTTTTAATCTTTTGTTTCTCTTCTTTATTATCAGAATGTAAATCTTCATTGTCATCATCCTGAGAAAGGGAATCATTAAGTACACTTGATTCAGATTCCAACTGAGATTCAATGCATTTGTCTTTTTTAGTTTTTTTGTTTTCTTTGAAATCTTCTCTTACTTTAGTCTTTAAATCTCTTATTTCACCCTTTTTAACTTTCTTTAACTCCTTAGTTTCTTTTATATCATCTTTTTTTGGCTTTTTAAATTCCTTTAATTCTTCTTTGGCTTCGAAAATTCTTTTCTTTGTCCTTAAATCAAAAACT
Organism: Trichechus manatus latirostris; assembly: GCF_000243295.1. Taxonomy (NCBI): domain Eukaryota; kingdom Metazoa; phylum Chordata; class Mammalia; order Sirenia; family Trichechidae; genus Trichechus; species Trichechus manatus. Next base: position 274,672 of record NW_004444292.1, on the reverse strand, counting down.
AAACTTTCTGAGAAACTCTCCAGGTCTGATTTGGACTTCTCTTTTAGTTTGCCAGTCTTTGCTTTTTTCTTTTTCAGATCTTCCGGGCTTTTCTCATCTTTATGTCTTAATTTTTTCTTTTTCTTCTTTGAGGAAGTATCTTCTTTTGTCTCACTTTGCTGATCACTATCAGAGTTTGCCTCAAATATGTCATTACTTAAGGATAATCTCTATAAAATACAAAAAAGATTAAAAGACTCATTAACAATAACTTCAAAGGTTTTGAGAGGTAGTAGTAATAAAATCTAGTAGAAATGTTTTTTCCTCCCAAGCACTTTCTCAACTCCCTAAAAATACTTACCTATTTGAAGTTGTATATTATTATTTATGTCTCTGACAGCAGAACAGGTCTTGGTGGTGATGCTGTGTGCCAATTTAAAAAAGCAGATAAACACAGAGAGGGGGACAGAAAATGTCAGTGTTGCTGAAGGTCCCAAATTAAAGTAGCAATGAATATCCACGGTGGGTTGTACAGGATGTGAACTTCAAAATTTCCAAACCCCAAGAAAGCATTATTTTACAGACTTTCTTAGTTTCCAAACAAGTAGCTACTGATCCAAAGACAACTTCAAAAGCTTTTTAAGGTCTTGGATCCTAGAATGTCCTTAAACTTGTCACAGTTATATATGGAACAAGCAAGACTGTACACAAATCTTCCTTCTCCAATTGTTTGATTTGCATCAGATAATCTCAAATAGTTCCTACTATTCTAAACTAAAAACAAACAAACAAAAAAAGAAACTTAAACATAAAGTATTTTCTTACTAAAGCAAGGAAGTGAGAAAAACACTTTAGGAGGATTTCAATCAAAAAGTAAATTTTGAGAACACTACAAACCAATCACTCAGTAAAAAAATTTGAAAGTATACGTGAGTGGTTTTAGGGAAAGAAATATGAAGGAAGAGTATGCATTCATTCTAGAGAACTGAAGTATAACTACAAGAAAAAGAATAGGGGGTCCCTACTTTAATCTGAACCCATCTGAACCCATTCTGTAAAGGGTTTCTTTCACAAAAATTTAAAAAGTATTGAATGTTTTGCTTAGTAATTTAAAAACTGTATATTAGAGGCCCTGCCACTATAGTATAAATTAAAAATTGGCAATTCTACTCCTCTAAATGGATTTTAAGCTATAACCCAAACCAAAAGGCAATCTAGCACAGTGACCAAGAGTGCAGGCTGCCTGGCTCTATAATTACTGAGCGGGTGAACTTGGGCTAGTTAGTTAACTTATCTTAGCCTCAGTTTCCCATCTTAATCTATATAAAGTTATCCCACGTTTGGCACATGCATAATGTAAACACTGAGTAAATACCAGCTGTTCTGTTACTGTTACTATTAACAACCACTACAAATAGTTAAAACTGGATTCTAATACTGTTTTGGTCATTTAAAAAAATCACTAGTTATTTTAAAGAATGTGGCTGAAACTCAAGCTGTAGGAAAATAGGGGATCAATGTTCACTCCTTAAAGTACAGGCTTTAATACCCAAGAATTAAGTTTCCTAATGTGAGAAATTTTCACTAAGTTCAAGAGCTCCAATTTTCTAAAGAATACTAGTTATTTCTAACGAAAAAGAAAACCTGAAAAGCAACTCTATGAGTTGATTCAGTTTATAAATAGAAGCTACAAATAAAATTTACATGGAAAAGTTAAATGAGAAAATTATGTAAAAATTCATAAATAAAGCCAATTATTCATAGAATAAGAGAAAAAAAGGATTTTAAAAAATGGAAAAATCCACAGAAGAAAACCATTAAATCAAACGTGCACGTTTTAACATTACTGCAGTCTGTCTCACCATCAAATCTCTTTCCAAAATGCTGATGACAGAAGTTTGATTTATCTGGGCTCCTCTGATCTATTTATTCTTGCCTACCATCAAGAAGAACTACTGAAAATCAATGAAATGGCTAAAAATTGAATTGGAAATAGAAGAGAAAAACAAAGGACCTGGATAATTAGCCTTTCAGTAATCTGAAATGGATTAAAATTTCTAACTTTATAATGTAATCTAAAAATTGGTTTATTAACTTTGACTTATAGAAATATACAACATAAGAAATGAGACAAAACATGATACCTGAATATCCTTCTTGACTGGCTTAGCTTTGTTGTCTGCAACTTTCTTCCTAAATTCAAGCAGAACTTCTTTACAGTCCTCAAGATGAACCTCAGGCTCCCAGGTATCGTCATCTGATGTATATCCTTTCCATCGAACTTTGTAAAGGATTTTACCCTGTTGTAGAAATTAAAAATAGGCACAATAAAGGATATTGCTGACTTGATTATCCAAAAACATACCAACTACTGAAAATATATGAATGAATTTGAAAACTGCGTCTAAATGGAGATTACTATCACGTAAAGCATGTTCACATCCTGAAACAAGTAGGTTAAGAAAAAACGTATCGCTGAATTATTTTTTTTATAATCAAAGACTGAAACCCTTTTCTAATAATGTAAGCAATGTGTAGTCTTTGAAAAACAATGAAACAGAAAGAATTACCCAGAGAATTGATAGCACTTTGACCTATTTTTTTCTCCTACTATATACGTAAGAAGCCCTGGTGGCACAATGGTTAAGGGCTTGACTGTAACCAATTGCAGCAGTTTCACAGTAGAAAAACACCAGTGTCTGCTCCCCTAAACATTACAACCTAGGAGACCCTATGAGGCAGTTCTATTCTGTCCTATAGGATCGCTATGAGTTGGAATACACTAGATGGCACAAGACAACTATGTGTGTGCGCGCGTGCGCGCACGCAAGCATATGTACGTATAACATACACATTTAAAAACACTGGGATCACATTATAATTTTTTTTTTTGGTGAGGTGTCTCCAGTTTTTTTTTTTTTTTAATTGTTGTGCTTTAAGTGAAAGTTTACAATTCAGATTAGTCTCTCATACAAAAATTTATACATACATTGTTTTGTGACCCTATTGCTCACCATGTATGTGACAGCACACTCTTTCTTTCTACCCCAGATATCCCATGTCCATTCAACCAGCTCCTGACCCCCTCTCTGCCTTCTCATCTCGCCTCTGGACAGGAGCTGCCCATTTAGTCTCATGTACCTACTTGAGCTAAGAAGTACACTCTTCATGAGTATCATTCATGAGTATCATTTTATGTCCCATAGTCCAATCTTTGTCTGAAGAGCTGACCTTGGGAATGGTTTTAGTTTTGGGCTAACAGAGTCCAGAGACCATGTCTTTCGGGGTCCCTCCAGTCTCAATCAAACCATTAAGTCTGGTCTTTTTACTAGAATTTGAGTTCTGCACCCCACTTTTCTCCTGCTCTATCAGGGACTCTCTCCTGTGTTCCCTGTAAGGGCAGTCATTGTGGTAGCTGGGTACCATCTAGTTCTTCTGGTCTCAGGCTGACAGAATCTCTGGTTTATGTGGCCCTTTCTGTCTCTTGGGCTAATACTTTCCTTGTGCCCAGGGTGTTCATTTTCCTTTACTCCAGGTGGGCTGGGACCAACTGATGCATCTTAGATGGCTGCTTACTAGCGTTTAGGACCCCAGATGTCACTCACCAAAGTGGGATGCAAAACATTTTAATAAACTTTGTTATACCAATTGACCTAGATGTCCCCTGAAACCATGGTCCCCAGACCCCCGCCCCTGCTACTCTGTCCCTAGAAGTGTTTGCTTGTATTCAGGAAACTTCTTAGCTTTGGTTTAGGTTTAGTCCAGTTGTGCTGACTTCCCCTGTAAAGTGTGCTGTCCTTCCCTTTACCTAATTCCCGTCTACTATCTAGTTTGTGAATACCCCTCTCCCTCCCTCCCCACCCGCCTAACCATCAAAGAAAGTTTTCTTCTGTTTAAACTTTTTCTTGAGTTCTTATAATAGTGGTCTTATATTTGTCCTTCTGCAACTGACTAAATACATTCAGCATAATACCTTCCAGATTCCTTCAGGTTATGTTTCACAGATTCATCGTTGTTCTTTACCGCTGTGTAGCATTCCATTGTAAGGATCACATTATAATTTCTTATACTGCTTTTTAACTTGTATGTCAAGTACTTCTTGTTTAAATATTTTCAAAAAACATGACATTTTAGCAACTAAAGTTTATTTCATTATATAAATACAAGAATCACTTTTAAACAACTCTCCTTTTGCTAACCTAAGGTTGCTTAGGTTGTTTCTAATTTTTTGTGTTTATAAATAAAGCTATTATATCTCTGAGCATCTCTGATTAAGTTGTTACAATAAATTCTCAAAAACGAGATTAGTGGGGTCACAAAGGCATTTAGAAATTCTTAAAACTGCCAAAATGCCTTCCAGAAAAGATGTTCCAATTTACATTCCCTACAGATACTAGAGCCCGACTATATGAGAGCTCAGCAAACGACCACAGGGCTTGCCCGCTTCTGCTCATCCTGAGAGTTAAAAATGGTTTTATATTTTTAAGTGGCTGAAAACACATCAAAAGAAGATTACATTTCTATCAAGTGCTTTACAATGTGTCATGCACTGTCTAAATCTTTGCTCCTTCAATCTTTAAAACAACATGCAAAGTAGGTACTATCACCATGTAATACAAGGGTAAATGAAGCTTCTAGATAGGTAAAGTCAAAGATAATACGGATACTGAGCTGCTGTTATTAAGTACTATCGAATCAATTCCAACTCATGGTGACCCTATGTACAACAGAACAAAACACTGCTCGGTCCTGCGCCATCTTCACAATCACTGTTATGCTTGAGCCCATGGCTGCAACCGCTGTGCCAATCCATCTCGTTGAGGGTCATCTTTTTCGCTGACCCTCTACTTTGCCAAGCATGACGTGCTTCTCCAGGGATTGGTCCCTCCTGATAACATGTCCAAAGTATGTGCAACGAAGTCTCACCATCTTTGCTTCTAATGACCATTCTGGCTCTACTTTTTCCAGGAAAGATTTGTTCATTCTTCGGCAGACCATGGTATATTCAATATTCTTAAACAACACCATAATTCAAAGGCATCGAATCTTCTCTAGTCTTCCTTATTCATTGTCCAGTTTTCACATGCAAATGAGACGACTGAAAACACCACAGCTTGGTTCAGGCATACCTTAGTCCTTAAAGTGACATCTCTGCTTTTTTAAAACACTTGAAAGAGGTCTTTTGCAGCAGATTTGCCCAATGCAATGCGTCGTTTGATTTCTTGACTGCTGTGTCCATGGGTACTGTTTGTGGATCCAAGTAAGATGAAATCCTTGACAACTTCAATCTTTTCTCCATTTATCATGATGTTGCTGATTGGTCCAGTTGTGAGGATTTTCGTTTTCTTTATGTTGAGGTGTAATCCATACGATGGTTGTGGTTTTTGATCTTCATCAGTTAAGTGCTTCCAGTAACCTTCACTTTCAGCAAGCAAGGTTGTGTCATCTGCCTATAACAGTTTGTTAATGAGTCTTCCTCCAATCTTGATGCTGTGTTCTTCTTCTTATAGTCCAGCTTCTTGGATTATTTGTTTAGCATACAGACTGAACAAGTATGGTAAAAAAGGCGAAAAAATACAACCCTGACACATACCTTTCCTGACTTTAAACCACACAGTATCCCCTTGTTCTGTTCAAATGACTGCCTCTTGGTCTATGTACAGGTTCTGCATGAGCGCAGTTAAGTGTTCCGGAATACCCATTCTTCGCAGTGTTATCCATAATTTGTTACGATCCACAGTCAAATGCCTTTGCAAAGTCAATGAAAAACAGTAAACGTATTTCTGGTATTCTCTGCTTTCAGCCAAGATCCATCTGACATCAGCAATGATATCCCTTGTTGCATGTCCTCTTCTGAATGCGGCTTGCATTTCTGGCAGTTCCCTGTGGATGTACTGCTGCAACCATTTGCTAATGATCTTCAGCAAAATTTTACTTACATGTGATAGTAATGCTAACGTTCAATAGTTTCCACATTCTGTTGGATCAGAATGGGTACAAGTATGGATCTCTTCCAGTCAGTTGGCCAGGTAGCTGTCTTCCAAATTTCTTGGCATAGGCAAGTGGGCACTTCTAGTGCTACATTCATTTGCTGAAACATCTCAATTGGTATTCCATCAATTTCTGAGGCCTTGTTTTGCGCCAATGCCTTCAGTGCATCCTGGACCTACTCCTTCAGTACCATTGGTTCTTGATTACATGCTACCTCCTGAAATGGCTGAACGCTGACCAATTCCTTTTGATACAGTGACTCTGTGTACTCCTTCCATCTCCTTTTGATGCTTCCTGTGTCGTTTAATATTTTCCCCGTAGAATCCTTCAATATTGCAACTCAAGGCTTGAATTTTTTCTTTAGTTCTTTCAGCAGTTCTTCCCTTTTGGTTTTCTGTCTCCAGGTCTTTGCACATGTCATTATAATACCTTACTTTTACCTTCTCTAGCCACCCTTTGAAATCTTCTGTTCAGCTCTTGTTACTTACTTGTTAATTTCTTCCTTTCACTTTAGCTACTTTACATTCAACAGCAACTTTCAGGGTCTCTTCTGACATCCATTTTGGTCTTTTCTTTCTTTCTTGTCTTTTCAATGATCTCTGGCTTTCTTCATGTATGATGTCCTTGATGTCATACCACAACTCATCTGATCTTTGGTCATTAGTTTTCAATGTGTCAAATCTGTTCTTGAGATGGTCTCTAAATTCAGGTGGGATATACTCAAGGTCTTGTTCTAATTTTCTTCAACTTCAGCCTGAACTCACATATGAGCAATTGATGGTTTGTTCCACGGTCAGCCCTTGTTCTTAGTTCTGACTGATGATATGTAGCTTTTCCATCATCTCTTCCCACAGACGTAGTCAATTTGATTCCTGTGTATTCCATCCGGCGAGGTCCACATGCATAGTCACCGTTTATGTTGCTGAAAAAAAACTATTTGCAATGAAGAAGTTGTTGGTCTTTCAAAATTCTATCATGTGATCTCCGGCATCATTTCTATCACCAAGGCCATATTTTCCAACTACCAATCCTTCTTTGTTTCCCACTTTTGCATTCCAGTCACTAGGAATTATCAGTGTGTCTTGATTGCATGTTTGAGCATTTCAGGCTGCAGAAATTGGTAAAAACTCTTCAATTTCTTTATCTTTGGCCTTAGGGGTTGATGTGTAACCTTGAATAACATTCAGATTAATTGGTCTTTCTTGTAGGATACCATCCTATCACTGATAGACAAACTGACAATACAACAAACTGACAGACATATGGTGTTAACACAAGGTAGCATATGACAATATAAAACAACAGACAATACTAAGAACGGGACATAGAGACTACTGTGTGAGGCCCTTCAGTCATCTCACACCTACCTACTAAAACAGAATATTCTGCTACTGTCCATCCCTCCATCCTCTTTCCCAGTCTCCAGCCCACATTTAATTAACTCATTTAATCAATCTATGAGCCAGAATTCAACTCAATTACAATGTGTGTTTTTTGTTTTTTGTTTTTTTTTTAATATACACACTAAGCACTAATTGCCATGCTGGGCGTTAGACTAAATACCAATGATACAAAGATTAATAATAAAAATCATATTCTGTATATTAAAAGAGCCCACAATCTAGCAGGAGACAGAAACAAAGAACTTTAAAACTTTAAATGCTAAAACAGAGATCTATACAAAATGTTAAAAGGGCATAAATGAGGAAGCATCTCACTCTGTAAAGAGTCAGAGAAGGCTTTCTGAGTCTTGAAAGACTGAATAAGATTTCACCAGAAGAGGGAAGAGAACAGGCCAGCTCAGGAGACTGGTAAGCATCAAGGCATAGTGTGATGAGGAACGGCAAATATACTGTGTGGCTAGAATCATATAATGCATGGGGGGAAAGGGGGGAGGATTATACTGCTCAGATTTTGAAGGCTTTAAACGCTATCCAGAAGACTGGTGTTTTATTCTCAGCGTGAAAGGGAATTCCTCAAGATTTTAAACCAGAGAACCGATCAGAATTTTTGAAAAGACTGGGAAGACGGAGCAAACAACGGACATGAAGACAAGCATTACTTCAGTATTACCACTTCCCAACATATAACAGTAGCCCCAATCATGTAAATAAACATACACAACCGTATAATCCCTTCACCAATTGTCTAGACCCTTCTGATTCTCACAGACCATATCCTTCATCTCTTCTGCCAAAACATCCTTCTAAACGTCTGGAAACATACCTTCACAGACACAGCTCAGAGTCTATTTGGAAATGTCATTCCACTTCTCCCACGATTTTGTATGCTTCCGCTGAGACTAGAACGTTTCGTGACTGTAACGTTCATTCTCCCTGCTTATGTTCTATAATACGCACATGCTATTATTTTCCAGCTTGTGAATTCTGGGAGGGTTAGGTGTCTTCCCTCCCACTAGTTCTCCACTGAGCTCTCCACGCGGTGGAAGCTCAAAACGAATGCCTTTGAGGCATAAAGCATAAAGAGAACCTCAAAGTAAAACACTCAGCCAGCCACCTTAACGGCGTCTCCATCTCCACCCACCCGTTCCCTTCTCTTCTCCACAGCCCAGAGGTCCCGACGGTGCCACGTCCAGCCTGGAGAGAACTGAAGGAGAACACAAGACCTCCGGCCTCTGCTCTCCCAGGCCTCACACGTACCCCCTCGGTCTTCATGTCCAAGATCTTCTCCACCTCGAACACATCCTCTCCGTCCTCCTCGCTGTCCCCAGCGGCCTCTGCTTTCACAGGCGCGTCCTTCTCTTCGCCCACTGCTCCAACTCCTCCTTCAACTTCAGACGACTCACCATTGCTGTTGGTACCTGAAGCAGGAACTGCAGTGGCAATCACTCTCTCTGCAGCCGAAGCCGACGCCATAACAAGAGGTCAGCAAGCCGCCGGAAGAAAAACGGGTTGCGCCACACACCCCAGGAGGCTCCTCGCGTCAGCCGTCGGCGGATGACAGGGCGCGTGAGGGCAACCCACCAATGGCGAGGCACCGAGGCCCAGAGTGACGCGCACCAGGAGCCAATCACTGTCCAAGCCAGCGCGCCAGCGCACTGCGGAGCCTACGGGAAGTGGGCTGCGGGGGCCGAGGGCTCTGAGCTGAAGGAAGGTTTTTTTGTGTGCCCGAGAGCGCATGGGGCTGGTCTAGGGTCATGTGAGGGCGGGGGAGGGGCTGCTGCGGAGCTACGGGAAGAGGAAAGGGCTGGCGGGTAGTCTGTCTAGCGAAGGGAAGAGGAAGGCTGCAGGGAGGGATGGAGGGTGCTTGGGGAGTGGTGCCGGGGGCAAGAGGTGGGGAGGAAGCAGCTTATTGGTGCTTTGTGGGGAAAGTGCGTGGATTGATTGGCACTCTTGGAAGAAGCAGAGGTTCGCGCCGATGCTGAGGGGGGCGGGAAGGGGCGGTCTGGGCGATACTCCTAGAAGGGGAAGACTTGACTTTATCTCTCAGGAAAATGGCCAACGGCCGAGAGAGTTCGCCTTTGAAGAGAAGCTCGGACGCGGAAGAGGGGCGGGCCTCCAACGGGGGACGCTTTCTGGGAAAGGGACGGAGATCTCTTAAAATGCCTGTGGCACTCGCCTGCTGCCTTGACCATAGCGGAGTGGTTTGGAGAATGCCCAGGGATTCGTGTTGTTAAAAAATAATCAAAACATAAATAAATGAAAACAGGTTTTATTCCAGCAGTTACTGTATCTGAACATAGGAAGACCATTCTGTTTCTAAAAAAATAAAAGACTCAATGTAGGCTAGTTAAAAAAAAAAAAACCAAAAAACCGTTGCAGTCTAGTCAGTTCCGACTCACAGCGACCCTAGAGGGCGGCGTAGAACTGCCCCATACGGCTTCCAGGAGCGACTGGTGGATTTAAACTGCTGAACCTTTTGGTTATCAGCCAGTTCTTAACGGCTACAACGAAGCTTTTAAAGAGAATGGGGGGAGGGGAATAGAAAATCAACCACTGGCTACTTTTAACGTGATTGATTGAACCCTGCCTTCCCTTACTGAAATTAGCTGGCTTGAGGTTGGGGTGGGGGGGGGGACGTGTGCAGGGAGGGGGACATTCTTTTGCGTTTAAGTCTTTGGATGTAGGCCAGAAGTTTTAAACTGATAAAAGGTACCTCAACCGTTAAGGGAATTCCAATGATTAAGAAAGCAAAGGAAATTAGTTACCTAAAGTTACGTTCTGCATTAGGTAAACTCTGAGTGAATTTATGGTTAGTAAAGGTCTTTGTCACAAAGGGGGTTCCAAAGACTTAATCATTGTGTCAAACCGGGCTTGTTTCCGTATTAACAATCCCTACTCTTGGTTATACTCTCCGGGATACTAAGAGCTTGACCAAAAATATACATATTTAAGATTCCTGAGATTATACATTTTAGGAATCTATATTCCTACATGTTTCTTTTGAAACATTGTAGTGAATCACTAAAAGAACAATAACCAAGGTTTGAAAATTTCCTCTGAGCTAAAGACTCCAAGACTGAGATTTAGCCAAGAGAAATTCTATGGTGTTTTAGGTTTCACTTTGGCCAATACAGCAGCTCCTGTGACTAAAAGAACTATTTCTGTGATTGAACATATAAATTTGCCTTTAGTTAGAGGGTACGGTGTAATGGATTAGTTTTATGTGGTCTTTCTCCTCACCGTGGCTAAGAGCTCGGCTGCTAACCCAAAGGTTGGCAGTTGGACTCCACCAGCTGTTCCTTGAAAACCCTACAGGACAATTCTACTCTGTAAATATAGGGTCGCTTTGAGTTGGAATCCACTCGACAGCAATGGGTTTGGTTTTTTTTTGGTAAGAGGATTGGTTAGTTTTGCCATCCCGCTGGGCTTAAAATAAGCCACCCCAGAGGTGGGGAAAAGAAGAGCCCACCACCACCAAGGAAGGAGAGCAGCAGGAAAGACCCGTAGGAGATGGAGCAGTGGGCTGGAGCGAGAAAGCTGAATGAATGCCTTTGGGGAGAGGCCGAGGGCCAGGAAGAGGTGTGCCTGTGAGCATGGCTGGGAAGAGGCTATCCTGATGGAAAAACTGGATCCTTGAGTGTTCTTGAGCCTGAATTGTAACCTGTTACTTCCGTGATAAACCTCATAAGCGTGAGTATGGTCTGTGTCATGGATTGAATTGTGTCCCCCAAAAATACCTGTCAACTTGGCTGGGTCATGATTCCCAGTATTGTATAATTGTGTACCATTTTGTAATCTGATATGACTTCCTTATGTGTTGTAAATTCAATCACTATGATCTAATAAGATGGATTAGCAGCAGTTATACTGATGAGGTATACAACATTGGGTAGTGTCTTCAGCTAGTCTCTTTTGAGATATAAAAGGGAGGAGCAAGCAGAGACACATGGGAACCTCATACCACCAAGAAAGCAGTGCCGGGAACAGAGCACGTCCTCTGTACCTGAGGTTCCTGCACTGAGATGCTCCCAGACCAAGGGAAGACTGATGACAAGGACCTTCCTCAAGAGCCGACAGAGAAGCTGACATCCTGAATTTGGATATGTAGCCTATAGGGCTGTGAGAGAATAAATTTCTCTTTGTTAAAGCCATTCACTTGTGGTATTCCTGTTAGAGCAGTACTAGATGACTAAGACAGTCTGTGAGTTCTGTGTGGCCATTGGAATGAACTATCGAACCCAGCAGAGAAGTAGAGAGTCATGGGAGGTGTTGCAGGGAAAAAACATCACCAAGTTTAGTAAGGCGAAAAGAAGGTTTTATTCAACATGTATTCAAAAAGGCAAAAGTGGGAAGCGGACAACCAGGCTGCTAGAGGCATGTCTGCCTGAGTCCAAGGAAATTACAGAGTCATCAGTATATATTAACATTACAAAATGGGCAAAACCACTGAAAGCTTCACCTTTTCACAGATTGGCAGAAACTGTGATCCTACAGTTCGAATTGTCTTTCTTAAAAATCATTGGTACAGGTTTCAGTAATGACAGTCAGGAGGGTCGTTATTGGTCTAACAAATTTTCTATTCACTAAATGCTAATAGAAAAAGATAAGAGTGGAAAGTCTTTTGTGTTCTGTTTGAATGGTTTACGTGTAAGTTTCCCTAAAAGATATTTTCCAAGATTATCCTATCTATTGTTTTTATATCTCAGGGCCCAGCTGATGTGTCCTTGTGAGTGCTTGTGAGCCCAGCTCCAGCTGGGTCACATTCTCTATGCTCAAGGACAGGGAATAATGATTCCAAAATTATTTTCTAAATCAGAGGGATGGTTGGTGTCAGTATTGGTAAACATGGTGGAGAGAGGAGGCATGTCTGACTTCCGCCTCATAGGAATCAGCCTTGGGCTGTTGATCTTGAGTCTCCTTGCGCTTTGAGAAGTTAGAGGAGGTCAGACACCACCGCTACCCCGTTTTTAGCAGGAGGCTTTTTACAATTTCCTTTTAGTGCTGCATGTAAATGAACAAAAGTTTGTTGTCTTGTTTTTACATTGTTGGTCTCTTATATTTCTATTTTTCAGTCTGGATAATTGATAGTATATAGACATATAGGGCAAAGCATAAGCTATGTAACAAGAACTACTTCAATTAACAGGTAGAAACCAAAACTATTGCTTGTCTGTAGTTTACAAAGAGACTTTAGCTCAAAGACAGTGAATTTGATAGCCCAACAAGGGCTTGCCATAACTTTCTTTTGAAATATAAAATTTCTCTCCACAGTCACTGTCATGGATTGAATTGTGTCCCCCCCAAAATTTGTGTATCAACTTAGCTAGGTCATGATTCCCAGTATTGTATGATTGTGTAATCTGATGTGATTTCCTTATGTGTTGTAAATTCAGTCACTATGATCTAATAAGATGGATTAGTGGCAGTTATACTGATGAGGTATACAACATTGGGTAGTGTCTTAAGCCAGTCTCTTTTGAGATATAAAAGAGAGAAGTGAGCAGAGACACATGGGAACCTCATACCACCAAGAAAGCAGTGCTGGGAGCAGAGCGCGTCCTTTGGACCTAAGGTTCCTGCACTGAGATGCTCCCAGACCAAAGGAAGACTGATGCATCACAAGGACCTTCCTCCAGAGCTGACAGAGAGAGAAAGCCTTCTGCTGGAGCTGATGCCCTGAGTTTGGACTTGTAGCCTAGTGGACTGTGAAAGAATGAATTTCTCTTTGTTAAAGCCATCCACTTGTGGTATTTCTGTTATAGCAGCACTAGATGACTAAGACAGTCACCCTCTTCTTGATCAAAACACAGTCTCAAAGGAAAGTAGATTTTTGATCTAAAAATAAGACTGTTTATCATTATTTACATAGATGCAGCAAAAATGGCAATGTATCATATAGGCCTTTTAAATTTGCTTTGCTGGAAGTTTTTATAAGGAATTTTAGATGGAACTTGTAAAAGCCTCTAGAGGCTAGGAAGTCAATCCAAGAACCTGCCACCAGATTCCATGGTAGTGTCCACAGCTTTGGGTAAATTCTTCTCTTTTCAAGGTCTGCAAATATTGTAAGGTTCTTGGGCCTGCCAGGAAGTGACCTTCCTTACTCACCTGGCTGGGAACTTTGTAAGGCAGGCCAGTTTTCCCGGAAGGGCTTTGTGAGTATTGGCTCCATAAAGTTACTTAAAAGTGTCTGGTCATCATTATTCTCTGAGTATCATTCTCAAACATAACATTCTAGTCAAAGCTTGGTTATACAACTGAGGTTTCCAATTATGTCCTATTAATAAGGAGGACAGATTCTTATTGAACTTATGCAAATAATTACATTTCTATGAAAATAAGAGTACTCATTAAGAGTTTTCCAATTCCCGAGGGATCAGGCATCAAGAAAAGATAAATGTTTCATTTTTGTTTACAAAAGCACTGTCTTAAATTTTTATGAGTTATACATAGTTTAGGAGAAAAGAGAGAGATTCCTTATATCTGGAAAAAAGAACATTAAACATCAGCAATACTCAAAAAAAAAAAAAAAGCTCAATAATAATCTTTCAGTTCATTCAGTCCTATGTACTTAATTCACGTTCCCCTGAATTTTAAGCAGTCTCCTGAACCCATCAGCTTCTCCACAAAAGTTCTGGAAATCCTGATTCAGCCCAGTAGTATTTAAGCAGTGTCATTAAAAATCCATGCCCACGAAGGAGAAAAATGTGGAATAGAACATCAAATTCCTGAAAACCAAACAAACAAAAACTCCAGACCTACTGCACTAGTTGAGACTGCAGGACTCACTGAGACTATTGCCCTAAGATACTCTTCAAACCTTGAACCAAAACTAACCCCTGAGGTCACCTTGTAGCTAAATTACAAATTGGTTCAAAAAATAATATCACTGTGCTCCTTTAAAAAATCACCTATACATGACCAAACAGCCAATAATTACTTTAAAACAAAGATGAGAATGTAAGGGGCCAGGAAAACTAGATTAATGGAAACAGAACAACCAGAATAGAAATAATGAGAATGTTCACACATTATGAAGAATGTAACCAATGTCAGTGACTAACTTGTGTAGAAATTGTTGAATGGGAACCTAAATTGCTGTGTAAACCTTCACCAAAAACACAATAGAATATTATTTAAAACAGAGAGAGAGAGAGAGAAAAAAAAAAACTCCACGCCACAAATACCTGACATAGTCCTTTCCATGGGTCTCTGAGACAGTCCCTGTTGTTGGAATATTCTGATCTGTGGTTGACTGCGAGCACTTTCAGGGAGTCAGTAAAAAACTATCTGCAGATGACAAAACTTAGAAAGGGCCATGGTTAACTTATTACTAATAATTCTTAAAAGTGAACATAATCTTTACAGAGAAAGGAACTTCAGATATAACATAATAATCCTGAAATACAATATGAATATACCAACCATATAGTTAGGATCTGCTCCTGTAAAGATTACAGCCTAGAAGACCCTATGAGGTAGTTCTGTTTTGTCACGTGGGGTAGCTATGAGTTGGAATCGACTCCAGGGCACCCAACAATAACAACAACAGTAGCTTCTAAACATCTGACTATTAATAAAACGTCATAGGTAAAATAATGTAAATCCTCAGCTGAAAACCATGATGCTAGATTTAAATTAAAGAAATAAAATTGTGACAAAGTTAACAATTAACAAAAATAAGTTATGACCGATGGCACTATATTTTTGTTGTCTAATATCAGGCAAAGCAGCACCAGATATACACTGCAAGGGCACTGACAAATCTCTAGGTACTTTATAATTTCTAAAAGGAATAACATTCCTAAAATTAAGCACATCTCCTGGTTTGATAGCACTTTTCATGTAACCCATAACATAAATTATTTTTAGCATTTTTTTCCTTATAAAATGGAAAAACAAATCTTTTGTGATTCCCCAGGGAAATCCCCAAAGATAAGGTTTTAGGTACTAAAGATATCATTTAGGGTTTGATTTTGAGAGGGAAAAATATCAAAAGCTGTTTAGGAGTTTTAACATTTGGTTAAATAGGATCATAAGTTACCAAGAAACAATTCTTGAGTAACTATTTAACTAAAGTGACCCGCAACAAAGTTTGTCCAAGTGGGTGCCAGTTCGATGAGAACCACAAACTCACTGGTCTGTGAGTCAGACTCAAACAACAGGCGTTTAGGGCCTATGTGCCTGTGTTGTACCCTGTGATTCTCCTTTCTTAAATAACAGCAATTTTTAGACAGCCAACATTTTCAGGCAGCACAACACAAAACAAAGCGAATGGGATCCAAGTTTCCTAAAGTGGCTACTGCCAAGTCCAAGTTGTCTTTAGTAAGGTCAACCCATTTCAACAGAAAGAAAAACAGGTCCTGAGCCCGTAATTTTTAAACATATTAACTTGCTGTAGTCCCAGATGGAGGGGTCCCAGACCCTTTGGACTCGGCTGAATCCATTTTAAAAACTACCTGAGGTTATTGTCAGAACCAGTCCAATTTCTCTTGGACCCAGTCCAAGGAGAGTGAGTAAAGCAAATGGAAACCCATAGTGAAACCCAGCACCAAAGTGGCCACTGCAAATTCAATCCTTGGTATAGTCAACTCACTTTTAAGAAACATGCAGCTCTGGAGTGGGAACAGAAAGAGTCCATGCTTAGAATCCCTAAAATGTCTATATCTAAACCAAGGTTCCCGTAAAACCATTGTCTGAAGGCATGGAGATTCACATGCCTTACCCCAAATAGAACAAAAGGTTGCCTACAGGGTCGCTGTAAGCCAGAATTGACTGAACACCAATGGTTTTTTTATTTTTAACCAAGGAAAAGAAGTCCCAAACTGCTCAGATATAAACCCAGCGAGTTCAACACAAAAGGAGTAGAACTTGAACCCGGGAAAGATTAGCCAAGTTCCTCATTTGTGGTGACAGAACAGTTGGGCACGTAGGTAGCACACTTACTCTCTTACTAGAAGTGAGAGGTCCTCTGTGGTCTTTTCTGGGACCCACTTCTGACACCATAACTGTTAAAAAATAATCAAAACACAAAGATATTAAAACATTGTGCCTATTCAAGCAATTATTCTATACACATATGGAGACCCATTTGATTTTTTTTAAGAAAAAGAATGGTGGCTACATGCATATAGAATAACTGCTCGAATAAACCCTACGTTTTAATTTCGTATTTTGATTATTTTTTAGCAGTGTATATACAACAGATTTGCTCCTAATAGTCCATTTACACACTCACATTTGGAGATTTGGTTGGTTTAATGACTGTGAATGGTCCAATGAAGTATATTGTACTATATTGTATTATAACTAGTCTTTATCGTATAAAGATAAGGAGTTAAAAAAAAATTAAGTCAGACTAAAAAACATTTTATTGCTCAAGTTCTAGTGATTTTTGTTTTTCATTGAAAATATTGGAGAAGGAAGTCATAAAAGGATTTTTGCTAGGTTATAAATGATTGACAAGGACAGTTACCCAAAAATAGTGAGGTACTACTAGAAAAATCCGCTTCAGGGTAAAATGTTTTTCTCACTTTCAGTTGCAAGTAAGAAACTGTAAGTCTTCATGACAGTGAGCCTTTTATTTTATTTTTGTTTCTTTGAACAAAATCTTCTTGGCCTAATTGCTAAGTCTGAGGTTAACTAAAAACTAATCTATGATCTGGCAAATCACTTTGGAGAAGATCACCTTATCTTTGAGTTTGTTCATTAATTATTTGTTTAACTTTTTAAATGCACCCTATGTACAATGACTACGTTGTTGTTAGTTGCTGTGGAGTTAACTCTGACTCATGGTGACCCCATGTAGAACACAACGAAATATTGCCCAGTCCTGTACCATCTTCACTATTGTTGGTATATTCAAATCCACTGTTGTGACTACCGTGTATTTTGGGTGCTTTCCGACATAGGGGGTTTATCATCCAGCACTATACTGGACGATATTCTGTTGTGATCCATAGTGTTTTCATTGGCCAATTTTCAGGAGTAGATCACCATGTCTTTCTTCCTAGTCTATCTTAGTCTGCAAGCTCCGCTGAAACCTGATCACCACAGGTAACCTTGCTGATATTTGAAATGGCTTTGCTATCTCACGCAATGGCCTAGCTTCCAGCATCATAGCAACACGCAAGCCACCACAGTAGGACAAATTGACAGATGGGTGGTAGACGATAGCTACTCTAGGCGTTAGGAATACAAAGATCAATACAGCTTAGTATCCACCTTCCAGGGACTCACAATCTGTAAGGGAAGATACACAACGATTCTAATAATTAGATATATTTTTGAAATAACTTTTTAAAACATTATAACCAAGTAACATTAATAGGTGAGGGAAAGCTCATTTTTATAAAATTCCAGCTCATAAGTGTAGAAGAAAAGATAGAAGATCACAATAGTGCATGAAAGTGATTCCAGCCACAAAACCATGAGGTGAAAGATTGATGAGGAACTGGATCTTCACAGGCTGCTAAATTACCCATACATTTTTTGTTGTTGTAGGGGCAACATAACTTTTACATTGGAAACTGATCAATGTTGGCATCACTAAGAGTAGAACAACAGACTATATGCCTCTTCTTGACAAAATGTTAGTCCTAAATCTACTGAGGGCTTTCATTCTAATTTCCAGTTTATAGGATATAGAGAAGAAGCAATCAGACAAATCCAGAACTTGGGACATCTATAAGTGACTGATTTTGTTCTTCAACAAGTCAAAGGCAAAAAAAAAAAAAAAGGAAGAGAACACTGTTCTCATTTATAAAAAATTAAGATGAAAAACAGGGCAAAATATTTTAAATATTTTCTGTCTTGATGGGTAGGTGGAGTTCATTGTATTTTTTTTCCCTTGCTTTTATGTATTTTTTAAATAAAAGATTTTAGGTATGTATATTCATTGTAAAAATTTTTCAATTAATGCAAATGCATGTAAAATAGAAACAAAGTTCCTATTCTTCAACGGTAACCGCTTTGGAATATGATACAATAGATTTTTGTCCCATAGATATATAAACACTCGTGTACACATAATTTAAAAAATAAACTCTATTACATACTGTTCTGCAACTTTTGTCACTTAATAATGTGTCTTAGAACTTTTTTCATGTCAGTGTGTAGTTACCTAGTTCTTTTAACTAATGAGCAGTAGTCCATTGCATGGGTGTACTATAATTCATTTAACTTTTAGATTGCATTCATTTGGGGAGGGAGGAATCTAGCAAAACAGAATGTGTCTATTTTTGCAATCTATAGCAGTAGTAAGGAGCCCTGGTGGCACATTTCTCTAGGTTTGTTTTGTTGGTTCTTTTTAATAGACCATAGTGGTTAAGAGCTTGGCTGCTAACCAAAAGGTCAGCAGTTGGAATCCATCAGCTGGCTCCTTGGAAACACTATGAGGCAGTTCTACTCTGTCCTATAGGGTCACTTTGAGTCGAAATCCACTCTACAGCAATGGGTTTAAGTTTTTTTTTTATTTTTTTTAACACCTCTGAGCTACATTCCTGGTTGATTTATTTTTGCTGTTGCAGGGGCAGAGTAGAGCTGCTATCGGCCCCCAGCTCTCCATTTCCCTATCATCTGTTCTGTGTTTACTCACAGACTTGGATGCAGATCAAGTGCAGGAGCCAGCTTAGAGGTACAGAAAGCCTACTTCTCCATAAATCCAGAGCTGTAACACTCCTAGACTGGTCAGGAGCTCAGGGTAGCATTTCCCCATCTAACCTTCTACCAGGGAGACTGAAATGCAAGATTCCAGGGAAAGCACCAACAAAAAGGCAAGTCCCTAAGTTCCTTTTTTTTTAAACCTAGACTTAGTCTAAGCAGGAATAAATTTCCTATATTGAGGGACCCTCAGTCCCACCTAACTACTCCATATTGTGGTTTTGAGAGCTTCTGAAATTCGTTCCTCTCTGAATCAGCCCCACAGAGGAAAACTCCAGAGAGTGTTAACACTGTCAGAAATCTCACAATATAATTTTTAGCCTGCTTCACCTAACTGACGGGGCACAGGAACAGCCTACACATTAGTAACACTGGAGTTGGAAAGTCTATGTTAAAGTGGAAGCTACCAAGATCCATGGGAACCCCGGTTGCGTAGTGGTTAAGAGCTATGGCTGCTAACTAATAGGTTAGCAGTTCAGATCCACCAGGCACTCCTTGGAAACCCTACAGGGCAGTTCTGCTCTGTCCTATAGGGTTGCTATGAGTCAGAATTGACTTGCAGCAATAGGGTTGGTGGTTTTTGGACCAAGATCCATGACTGAGAGGTCAAACAACAGCAAGATCAGCTTGGTGTTGGTCAGTGCCATTACTTTTCTTTTTCATTTAAAAAAAGTTCATTTTGTTGTTGGTGTTGGGAATATATACAGCAAAACTTACACCAATTCAACTGTTTCTACATGTACAGTTCAGCGACATTGATTACGTTTTTTGAGTTGTGTAACCATTCTCACCCTCCTTCTCTGAGTTGTTCCTCCTCCATTAACATAAACTCACTGCCCGTAAGTTTCCTATCTAATCTTTTGAGTTGCTGTTGTGAGTTTGATCCCTTATAGACAGTTCTTAAAAGAACCTAGTGTTCAAGGCAAATATTTTTTACTAGTTAAGCTAAACTATTGTTTAGTTTTAAGAAGACTTCGGGGGATATTTTTTATTTAAGTTTTAAAGATTATCTCAGGGCAGTAGTTGCAGGGATTCTCCTAGCCCCCATGGCTCCAGAAAATCTGGAGTTCATGAGAATTTGAAATTCTATTCTACATTTTACCCCTTTTGATCAGAATTCTTTTATGGAATCTTTGATCAAAATGTTCAGTAATGGAGGCCAGGCATCATCCAATTCTTCTGATCACATGGCAAAGGAGGCAGTTATTCATGGAGGCAAATTAGGCACACATTTCATATTTTCCTCCTATTCCTGACTCTCCTTCTTTCTCTGTTGCTCCAGGCGAACAAAGTCCAATTCTGATGCCTTTTGCAAGCTTTTAAGACCCCAGGCATTACTCATTGAAGCACCAAACACATTATTAGGCCGTTAACTGGGATGGCCCATGAAACCATGACCCTAAACCTCCAAACCAAGGAACCAAATTCCATGAGGTTTTTGATTGTACGTAAGCAGCTTCAGCAGCTACTCTTTTTTGGTTTTGTTGTTGTTGTACATATATCTATCACACAACTTTTGTCAGTTTAGCTTTTTACAAGTGTACAGCTTATTGGCAGCAATTACAATAATCAGCTGTGCAATCCTACAGCTAATCAATGCAATTTTTCCATCACATTAGCTTCCCTTTCCCCTCTCCCTCCCACCTTTACCAGACCAAACTCTGGTCTCTATACATTCTTTTTATATGAGTGAGGCATACAATATTTGTCCTTTTGTGATTGACTTATTTCATTCAGCCATGATGTCTTCACGCTCCATCTATATTGTAGCATGTATCAAGACTTCATTTGTCCTACTGGCTGAGTAGTATTCCACTGTAGTACGCACCACATTTTATTTATCCATTCATCCACTGATGGGAATTTAGGTTGTTTCCACCTTTTGGCTATTGTGAATAGTGCTGTAATGACCATTAGTGTACAAGTCTCTGTTAGAGCCACTGCTTCCAAGTCTTTTGGGTATATACCTAGGAGTGGAATTGCTGAGTCATGTGGCACCTAATAACAACAACATGGTAGTTCTATTTTAAGTTTTGTTATTTTCTGGGTTTTTTTTTTCAATCTTAGCCATCCTACCGACGAAAACTGATTGCTGTCGAGTTGATTCTGACTCATAGCAACCCTATAAGACAGAGGGTTTCCAAGGAGCAGCTGGTGGATTCGAACTGCCAACCTTTTACTTAGCAGCCAAGTTCTTAAACGTTGCACCATCAGAGCTCCTAGCCATCTGTTATGGATTGAGTTGTGTCCCCCTCAAAATATCCGTCAACTTGGCTAGGTTATGATTCGCAGTATTGTATGACTGTCTACCATTTTATCATCTGATGTGATTTCCCTCTGTGTTGTAAATTCTATCACTATGATGTAATAAATGGATCAGTGGCCGTTATACTGATGAGGTTTACAAGATTAGACAGTGTCTTAAGCCAATCTCTTTTGAGATATAAAAGACAGAAGTGAGCAGAGACACATGGGGACCTAATACCATCAAGAAAGCAGTGCCGGGAGCAGAGCATGTCTTTTGGGCCTAAGGTTCCTGGGCTGAGATTCTCCAAGACCAAGGGAGGACTCATGCATCACAAGGACCTTTCTCTAGAGCCGAGGGAGTGGGAAACCCTTCCCCTTGAGCTGATGCCTTGAATTTGGACTTGTAGCCTCCCAGACTGTGAGATAATAAATTTATCTTTGTTAAAAGCCATCCACTTGCGGTATTTCTGTTATAGCAGCACTAGATGACGAAGACACCATCCTAGTGGGAGAGAAAATTATATCTCATTTTGGTTTTGATTTGCATTTCTCTGATGGCTAATGACATTGAGCATCTTTTCTTATGTTTGGTAGCCATTTGACTGTCCTCTTTGGTGAAATGTCTATTCAAGTCCTTTGCCCTTTTTATGATTGGGTTATTTGTCTTTGTGTTTTAAGCTGTTGAAGTTTTATATATTTTTTTGATCGTTAGATTCTTATCAGATATATGGTTTCCAAAGATATTCTCCCAGTTGGTAGCCTATCTTTTCACTTTTTTTTGTAAAGTCTTTTGATAAACAAAAGTTTTTCATTTTTATGAGTTCCCATTCATTTATTTTGTCTTTTACTGTTTGTGCTTTTGCTATTGTATTAAATAATCCATTGTTAAAAGCTAGCCCAACAGCATTGCCCCTACATTTTCTTCTAAGAATATTATGGTTTTGGTTTGCACACTTAAGTCCTTAATACATTTTTAATTTGTTTTTGTGTATGGTGTGAGTCATGGATCCTGGTTCATTTTTCTGCATGTGAAAATCCAATTTTCCCAGCACCATTTATTGAAGAGACTCCTCTTTCCCCATCGAATGAACTTAGCACACTTGTCAAAAATCAGTTGACCATAAATGTGTAGGTTTATTTCTGGACTCTCAGTTTGATTCCATTGGTTTATGTGTTATTGTTATGTCAGTACCAAACTGTTTTGATTACTGTAGGTTATAATATGTTTTAACATCGGGAAGTGTGATGCCTCCTACTTTGGTCATCTCTTTTAACATTGCTTTAGCTATTCAGGGCCTGTCTCCATTCCACATAAAATTCAGGATTGGAGTTTTCCTCTGTAAAGAAGGCTGTTAGAATTTTGATTAGGATTTCATCGAATCTATAGATCATTTTGAGTGGCATTCAAACTTAACAGTATTTAGTTTTCCAACCCAAGAACACGGAACGTCTTTCCATTTATTTAAGGCTTCTTTAATCTCTTTCAGCAGTGTTTCATAATTTTCAGGACTTTGAACTGGTTCAAACCAGTTCAGTCATAGCCAATGGAAACAAGGGCAGCATATGTGTTGCTTAGCAGCCAAATCTCTTGCACATTGGGTTTTTACCTGAGTAGGAAAAAGGCAGCAATGCCCTGCTTAAAGATGGAGGCTGTAGAATTCAGCAAAATATCAAAAAAATAATTCACCAGGATCAAGTGGGATTTATACCAGCTATGCAGGGATGGTTCCACATTAGAAAAACAATATAATCCATCACATAAATAAAACAAAAGACAAGCACCACATGATCTTATCAATCGATGCAGAAAAGGCATTTGACAAAGTCCAACACCCACTCATGATAAAAACACTCAACAAAATAGGAATAGAAGGGAAATTCCTCAGTATAATTAAGGACATTTATATAATGCTAACAGCCAGCCTCATTCTAAATGGAGAGAGTCTGAAAGCATTCCCCTTGAGAACAGGAACCAGACAAGGATGCCCTTTATCACCGCTCTTATTCAACATTGTGCTGGAGGTCCTAGCCAGGGCAATTAGGCTAGAAAAAGAAATAAAGGGCATCCAAATTGATAGGCAAGAAGTCAAAGTATCTCTATTTGCA
>NW_004444292.1:227895-250849 GCF_000243295.1 Trichechus manatus latirostris | reverse complement strand
CACTACCTGATTTTAGAACCCATTATACTGCCACAGTAGTCAAAACAGCCTGGTACTGGTACAACAACAGATACGTAGACCAATGAAACAGAATTGAGAATCCAGACATAAATTAATCCACCTATGAGCAGCTGATATTTGACAAAGGCCCAAAGTCCATTAATTGGGGAAAAGACAGTCTCTTTAAGAAATGGTGCTGGCATAACTGGATATCCATCTGCAAAAAACTGAAACAAGACCCATACCTCACAACAGGCACAAAAACTAACTCAAAATGGATCAAAGACTTAAATATAAAATAAAAAATGATAAAGGTCATGGAAGAAAAATTAGAGACAATGCTAGGAGCCCTAATACAAGACATAAACACAATACAAACCGTAAGTAACAATGCACAAGCACTAGAAGACAGACTAGATAACTGGGAGCGTCTAAAAATCAAACACTTAGGCTCATCAAAAGACTTCACCAAAAGAGTAAAAAGACAACCTACAGACTGGGAAAAAATTTATGGCTACAACAAATCCAGTCAGCATCTAATCTCTAATATCTACAAGATACCGCAAAACCTCAACAACAAAAAGACAAATAACCCAATTAAAAAATTGGCAAAGGATATGAGCAGTCAGTTCGCTGAAGAAGATATTCAGTTGGCTAACAGACACATGAAGAAATGCTCACAATCCTTAGCCATTAGAGAAATGCAGACCAAAATTACAATTAGATACAGTTCACCCCAACAAGGTTAGCATTAATCCAAAAAACACAAAATAATAAATGCTGGAGAGGCTGTGGAGAGACTGGAACACTTATACACTGTTGGTGGGAATGTCAAATGGTACAATCACTTTGGAAATCGATTTGGCGCTTCCTTAAAAAACTAGAAATAGAAGTACCATACGATCCAGCTATCCTGCTCCTTGAAATATATCCTAGAGAAGAAGAGCTGTCACACGAATAGATACATGCACACCCATGCTCATTGCAGCACTGTTCACAATAGCAAAAAGATGGAAACAACTTAGGTGCCCATCAAAGGACTAATGGATAAACAAATTATGGTATATCCACACAATGGAATACTATACAGCGATAAAGAACAACAATGAAGCTGTAAAACATAACATGGAGGAATCTGGAGGGCATTATGTGAGTGAATTTAGTCAGTCACAGGAGGACAAACATTGTATAAGACCACCATTATAAGAACTCAAGAAAAGGTGTAAACACGGAAGACAACATTCTTTGATGGTTAGGAGGGTGGGGAGGGAAGGTGAGGGTTATTCACTAACTAGATAGTAGACAAGTGTTAGATGAAGGGAAGGACAGCACACACTACAGGGGAAGTCAGCAAAACTGGACTAAACCAAAGCTAAGAAGTTTCCTGAATACAATCAAACACTTTGAGGAACAGAGTAACAGCGGTAGGGATCTGGGAACCATGCTTTCAGGGGATATCTAGGTCAATTGGCATAACAAAGCTTATTAATAAAATGTTTGGCATCCTACTTCGGTGAGTAGCGTCTGGGGTCTTAAAAGCTTGCAAGCGGCCATCTAAGATGCATCAATTGGTCCTAACCACCTGGAGTAAAGGAGAATGAAGAACACCAAAGACACAAGGAAAGGGCCACATAAACCAGAGACTTCATCAGCCTGAGACCAGAAGAACTAGATAGTGCCTGGCTAGCACCAATGACTGCCCTGACGAGGAACACAACAGAGAGTCCTTGATGGAGCAGGAGAAAGGTGGAGTGCAGAACTCAAATTCTAGTAAGAAGACCTGACTTAATGGTCTGACTGAGACTGCAGGAACCCCGGAAAGCATGGCCCCAGATTCTCTGTCAGCCCAGAACTAAAACAATTTCTAGGCCAGCTCTTCAGACAGGGATTGGACTGGACTGTGGGACATAAAGTGATACTCGTGAGGAGTGTGCCTCTTAGCTCAAGTAGATACAAGAGACTAAATGGGCAGCTTCTGTCCAGAGGTGAGATGGGCAGGCAGAGTGGGTTAGGAGCTGGTTGAATGGACGTGGGGAATCGGGTGGAAAGGAGAAGTGTGCTGTCACAGTATGGGGAGAGTAATTAGAATCACATAACAATGTACGTATAAATTTTTGTATGGGAGACTAACTTGAAATGTAAACTTCATCTAAACTACAACAATAAAAAAAAAAGATGGAGGCTGACACACATTCACAGTGGCGCTGTCAGCTGCCATCTTTGAGTGGGGTATCCCTGCCTGTTTTCTACTTGGGTCAAAATCCAACGTGCAAGAGATCTGGTTTCTACACAATGTATACACTGCCATTTTTTCCATCAGCCATGACTGAACCATTTAGAACTGGTTGGAAGTTCTGATAATTTTCATTGTATAACTCCTTCACATCGCTGGTTAAGTTTGTTCCAAGGTATTTTATTCTCTTAGATGCTATCTTAAATAGAATTGTTTCCCTAATTTCCTTTCAGATTTCTAATTGCTGGTGTATAGAAACCCAACTGATTTTTGTTTGTTGACCTTGTACCATGCAACTCTGCTAAAATCCTGTATTAGCTCCAGAAGTTTTCTTGTGGACCCTTTGGGATTTTCTATATATAGGATCATATCATCGGCAAATAGAGATAATTTTACTTCTTCTTTACCTTTTATTTCTTTTTCTTGTCTTATTGCTCTGGCTAGGACTTCTAATACAATATTGAGTAGAAGTAGTGAGAGCGGGCACCCTTGTCTTATTCCTGATTTCTAGGGAAAACTCTGTCTTTCTTCACTGAGTATAATGTTGGCTATTGGCTCTTCATATATGCCCTGAATCATATTGGGGAATTTCCCTTCTGTTCCAATCTTATTTAGAGTTTTCATTAAGAAAGGGTATTGACCTTTATCAAATGCTTTTACTACATCCATAGAGATTATCATGTGGTTATTTTCCTTTGTTCTATTGACTGATTTTTTAATGTTGAACCATCCTTGAATTTCTGGAATAAATCCCACTTAGTCATGGTGTATGACTCTCTTAATATGCTGTTGAATTTTTTTTTTTAAATCATTCTTTAGATGAAGGTTTACAGAGCAAACTAGTTTCTCATTAAACAATTAATACACATATTGTTTTGTGACATTGGTTGCCAACCCCATGACATGACAACACTCTCCTCTTGGGTTCCCCATTACCACCTTTCCCGTCCCCTCCTGCCTTCTCATCCTTGCCCCTGGACTGGTGTGTCCATTTAGTCTCATTTTGTTTTATGGGCCTGTCTAATCTTTGGCTAAAGGGTGAACCTGAGGATTGACTCTAGTACTGAGTTAAAATGGTGTCCAGGGGCCATACTCTCGGGGTTTCTCCAGGCCTTGTTAGATGAGTAAGTCTGGTCTTTTTTTGCGAGTTAAAATTTGTTCTACGTTTTTCTCCAGCTTTGTCCAAACTTTCTATTGTGATCCCTGTCAGAGCAGTCGGTGGTGGTAGCCGGGCACCATCTAGTTGTGCTGTACTCAGTCTGGTGGAGGCTGTAGTACTTGCGGTCCATTAGTCATTTGGGCTAATTTTTCCCTTGTGTCTTCAGTTTTCTTCATTGTCTCTTGCTCCAGACGGGGTGAGACCAATGGAGTATCTTAGATGGCCACTCACAAACTTTTAAGACCCCAGATGCTACTCACCAAAGTAGAATGTAGAACATTTTCTTTATAAACTATGTTATGCCAATTGAGGTAGGTGTTCCCCTAGACCATGGTCCCCACAGCCTTCAGCCCAGTAATTTGGTCCCTGGGGGAGTTGGGATATGTCTATGGAGCTTCCGTGACCTTGCCTTGGACAAGTTGTGCTGGCTTCCTCAGTACTGTGTATTTTGTGTTGTCTTACCTACCCTTCACCAAAGTTATCACTTATCTATTGACTAGTGTTTTTCTCTCCCACCTGCCCTCCCTTGTAACCATCAAAGATTGTTTCTGTGTGTAAACCTTTTCATGAGTTTTTATGGTAGTGGTCTCATACTTATTTTTCCTTTTGTGATTGACTTATTTCACTCAGCATAGTGACCTCCAGATTCATCCATTTGGTGAGATGTTTCGAAGATTCATCATTGTTCTTTATTGTTTCATAGTATTCCATTGCGTGTATATACCATAGTTTGTTTATCCATTCATCTGTTGATAGGCACTTAGGTTGTTTCCATCTTTTTGCTATTGTGAATAATCCTGCAATGAACATTGGTGTGCATATGACTATTTGTGTGATGGCTGCTATTTCTCTCAGATATATTCCTAGGAGTGGGATTGCTGGATCATATGGTATTTCTATTTCTAGCTTTTTATGGAAGCGCCATATTGTTTTCCAAAATGGTTGTACCATTTTACATTCCCACCTGCAGTGCATATAAGAGTTCTAAACTCCCTACAGCCTCTCCAACATTTTTGATTTTATGTTTTTTTGATTGGTGCCAGTAATGTTGGGGCGAGATGGTATGTCATTGTAGTTTTGATTTACATTTCTCTAATGACTAGTGATCGCGAACATTCCCTCATGTGTCTGTTAGCCACCTGAATGTCTTCTTTGGTGAAGTGCTGTTCATATCCTTTGCCCATTTTTAAATTGGACTATTTGTCTTTTTGTTGTAGAGGTGTTGGATTTTCCTATAGATTTTAGGGATTAGAACTTTGTTGGATTTGTCATAGCCAAATTTTTTTCCCCAGTCTGTAGGCTCTCTTTTTACTTTTTGTTCAAGTCTTTTGATGAGCCTAAGTGTTTACTTATTACAAGATCCCAGTTATCTGGCTTATCTTCTGGTGTTTGTGTATTGTTAGTTATGGTTTGTATCATATTTGTGCTATGTTTTAGGGTCTCAGCGTTGACCTTATTTTTCTTCTATGATCTTTATAGTTTTTTGTTTTATGTTTAGGTGTTTGATCCATTTTGAATTAATTTTTGTGTATGGCTTGAGGTATGTGTCCTGTTTCTTTTTTTTACTAGATGGACATCCAGTTTTGCCAGCACCATTTGTTAAAAAGACTGTCTTTTCCCCATTTAAATGAACTTTGGGCGAGTGACTGTAGGTGGATGGATTTACATCTAGGTTCTCAATTCTGTTCCATTAGTCAATGTGTCTGTCATTGTACCAGTACTAGGCAGTTTTGACTACTGTCATGGATTGCATTATGTCCCCCAAAACATGTGTGTATCAGTTTGGCTGGGCCATGATTCCTGGTATTGTGTGATTTTCCTATATGTTGTAAATCCTGCCTCTATGATGTTAATGAGGGAGGATGGGCGGCAGTTGTGTTGGTAAGGCAGGACTCAGTCTACAGGATTGGATTGTGCCCTGAGGCAATCTCTTGAGATATAAAAGACAGAAGTGAGCAGTGAGAGAGTTGGGGACCTCATACCATCAAGAAAGCAGTCCTGGGAGCAGACCGTGTCCTTTGGACCAGGGTCCCTGCGCAGAGAAGCTCCTAGTCTGGGGAACACTGAAGAGAAGAAGGCTGACAGAAAGAAAAAGCCTTCCTCTGGAGCTGACGCCCTGAATTTGGACTTTTAGCCTACTTTGTTTGTGAGGAACTAAACTTCTCTTCATTAAAACCATCCACTTGTGGTATTTCTGTTATAGCAGCACTAGATAACTAAGACAACTACCATAGCTGTATAGTAGGTTCTGAAGTCAGGTAGTGCGAGTCCTCCTACATTTTTCTTTTTCTTCTATAGTGCTTTACTTAGCTGAGGCCTCTTTCCTTGCTGTATAAAGTTAATGATTAGTTTTTCCATCTTGTTAAAGTGTGCTGTTGGTATTTGGATTGGGATTGCATTCTATTTGTAGATTACTTTTGGGTAAAATCGACATTTTCACAAAGCTGAATCTACCTATCCGTGAGCATGATATGTTTTTCCATTGTAGCACAACTGGAAGAATGTAATCTATGTCACTGAATTGTACATGTAGAAACTTTTGAAATAGTGTATCTTTGGCTATGTATATTTTCAAAAAAAAAAAAGTCCTCCAAGGTCAAGAAGGGAGAGAGTTGACATGGTGTGGGGTTGTTAACCAATGTCATAAAATAATATGTGTACTGACTGTTTAATGAGAAACTATTTGTTCCGTAAACCTTCACCTAAAGTACAATTAAAAAAAAAAAAAAGAAATTCCTAGAAGCTAACGAGAATGAAAACACGTCAAACCAAAACCTTTGGGATGCAGCAAAGGCAGTGGTCAGAGCTCAATTTATAGCAATAGATGAACACATCAAAAAGAAGAAAAGGATAAAATCAAAACATTAGCTATACAACTCTAACAAATAGAAAGGGAACAGCAAAAGAAGCTCACAGCCACCGGAAAAAAGGAAATAATAAAGATCAGAGCAGAATTAGAGTATAGAAAAACAACAGAAAGAATCAACAAAACCCAAAGGTGGTTCTTTGAAAGGATCAACAAAATTGACAAACTATTGGCCAAAAAAGAAAAACAGGACAGGACGCAAATAACCCAAATAAGAAATGAAGTGGGGGGCATTAAAATAGACTCAGAGGAAATAAAAAGGATCAAAACAGAGTACGATGTTTCAAACTGAGGCTGAAGATCTGAACAGACTCATAATAAAAGACAGAAAAGGTAAAAAAAAAAAAAAACAACTCCCAACAAAAAAAAGCCCGGCCCAGATGGTTTCACTGGAGAAATCTACTTTTTGTTTTCGTACCTTAGATGAAGGTTTACAGAACAAATAGTTTCTCATTAAACAGTTAGTACACATACTGCCCTATGGCAATGGTTAACAAGCCCACGACATGTCAACACTGTCCTTCCTCAACCTTGGGTTCCCTATTGCCAGTTTTCTTGTCCTCTCCTGCCTTCTAGTCCTTGTCCCTGGACTGCTGTGCCTCATTAGTCTTGTTTTGTTTTATGGTGCTGTCCAATCCCTGACTGAATGGTGAACCTCGGGAGTGACTTCATCTCTGAGCTAAAAGGGTGTCCGGGGGCCATACTCTTGAGGTTTCTCCAGTCTGTCGGGCCAGTAAATCTGCTCTTTCTTGTGAGTTAGAATTTTGTCCTACACCCTTCTCCAGCTCTGTCCAGGACCCTCTGTTGTGATCCTGGTCAGAGCAGTCAGTGGTGGTAGCCGGGCACCTTCTAGCTGTACTGGACTCAGTGTGGTGGAGGCCTTGGTAGCTGTGGTCCATTAGTCCTTTGGACTAATCTTTTCCTTGTATCCTGTTCTTTTAATTCTCCCTTGCTTCCAAAGGGGAGGGACCAGTGGAGTATCTTAGATGACGGTTCACAGGCTTTTAAGACCCCAGACACTACTCAACAAAGTAGAATGTAGAACATTGTCTTTATAAACTGTGTTATGCCAATTGAGCCAGATGTTCCCTGAGACCATGGTCTCCACAGCACTCTGCCTAGCAATTCAGTCCCTCACGGAGTTTGGATGTGTCTATGGAGGTTCCATGACCTTTCCTTGTACAAGTTGTGTTGGCTTGTGTACTGTCTTACCCAGTATTGTGTACTGTCTTACCCTTCACCATGCTTCTAGGAATTTTTTGATTCCATCTTTGATTTCTTCTATTTATTAACCAGTGGTTTTTATGCAAGGTTTTATTCAGCTCCTATGTATTTGATTTTTTTCCCTTGCTCTTCCTGTTATTAATTTCTACTTTTATGATGTTGTGATGAGGGAAGATGCTTTGTATTATCTCAGTGTTTTGGATTTTGTTGAGGGTTGCTTTGTGACCTAAGATGTGCTCTCTTCTGGAGAATGTTCCATACGCATTGGAAAAAAAATATGTATTTTGCTGCTGTTGGGTGGAGTATTCTATATATGTCTATGAGTTAAAGTTGGTTGATTGTGGCCTTTAAATCTGTATCTTTGTTGTGTTTCTCTCTAGATGTTCTATTCTTTGCCGAGAGTGGTGTGTTGAAGTCTCCTACTATTATTGTGGAACTGTCAGTTTCTCTTTTCAGTGCTGTTAGAGTTTGTTTTACGTATTTTGGAGCCCTGTTACTGGGTGCGTAGATATTTATTATGGTTCTGTCTTCATGATGGATTGTCCTTTTAATCGTTATATAATGTCCTTTCTTGTCTTTTATGGTGGATATTGTTTTAAAGACTATTTTATCTGAGATTAACATTACCTTTCCTGCTCTTTTTTGGTTGCTGTTCGCTTGATATATTTTTTTCCATCTTTTGATTTTTAATATATTTATTTCTAAGGTTTTTAAGGTGTGTCTCTTGTAGACAGCATATTGATAAGTTCTTTTTTTTTTTTTTTATCCATTCTGTCACTCTCCGTTTCTTTATGGTTGCATTTAAGCCATTTATGTTCAGTGTGATTATTGATTGGTCTGAGTTTATGGCTGTCATTTTGTAGTGCTTATTTAGTGGTGCTCATGTTTTCTTTGTTCCTCTTACTCTTCTGTGCTGCATTCCTTTTGTTTTCGTATTTTTTTCATTTCTTTTGTTTTTGTAAATTTTGTGTTTACCAAGAATTTATGTTTTTCTTCTTTATTTTGATGAGGAAATTTGTTAACTGTCTTTTTGGTTACCTTGAAATTTACCCCTATCTTCCTAAGTTTAGACCAGTCTTTTATTACTTTATATCACTTTGACTTCTCTGCATTTGAAAATTCTATACCTACACCATTTATTCCTCCCTTTACTAGTCTTATATTGTTGCTATTTACAAATTGACCTCTCTGGTTCCCTGTTGTAGATCTTTTAGTTTTGTTTTATCCTTGTGAGTTCATTACCTAGGTTGGACTTGTAGCCTATCTAGGTTGGTGTCATGGATTGAATTGTGTCCCTCAAAAAATGTGTGTATCAATTTGGCTGCAGCATGATTCCCAGTATTATGTGGTTGTCCTCCATTTTATGATTGTAATTTTATGTTAAAGAGGATTAAGATGGGATTGTAACACTACCCTTACCCAGATCACATCTCTGATCCAATGTAAAGGGAGTTTCCCTGGGGTGTGGCCTGTACCACCTTTTATCTCTCAAGAGATAAAAGGAAAGGGAAGCAAGCAGAGAGTTGGGAACCTGATACCACCAAGAAAGAAGGACTGGGAGCAGAGTGTGTCCTTTGGACCCTAGGTTCCTGTGCAGAGAAGCTCCTAGTCCAGGGGATGACTGATGAGGACAAGGACATTCCTCCAGAGCCGACAGAGAGAGAAAGTATTCCCCTGGAGGTGACATCCTGAATTTCGACTTGTAGCCTACTGCAAGAAAATAAATTTCTCTTTGTTAAAGCCATCCACTTGGAATTTCTGTTATAGGAGCACTAGATGACTCAGACAGTTGGCATCTGACTGATGCTGTCTTGTGTCCGAGATTCAGGTTGTTGTCTGATGTTATTAGTTCTCTAACCGAAGGTCTCCATTTGATAATTCTTGTAAGTTCGGTTTGGTTTTTACGTGTTTTCTTAATTTCTGTTTATCTGGAAACATCCTAATTTTGTCATCTTATTTGAGTGAGAATTTTGCAGAATATATTATCCTTGATTGGCAGTCTTTTTCTTTCAAGGTTTGATGTTTGTCATCCCATTGCCTTCTTGCCTGCATGGTTCCTACCAAGTAACCAGAGCCAGTCTTATTGTTTCCCCTTTGTATGTGACTTTTTGTTTTTCTCATGCTGCTCTCAGGATTCTTTCTTTGTCTTTGGTTTTAGCGAGTGTGATATGATATGTCTTGGTGATTTTCCTTTGAGGTCTATCCTGTATGGGTTTCATTGACCTTATTGGATGGTTTTGAATTCCATATCAGGTAGTTCTAGTGCCGTTTCTTCTACCAGAAGGTCATCCGGTGTTTTATTTTAGTTGCTTTCTGGACCTATCTTGTCCTTTTTTAAATGTATTTTGATATTGTCTGCTGTCTCTGGGACATTCAGGAATTCTTATCTTCATTTATTGATTGTAGATTTCTTTTTTTATCCTACTTTTTTTGTTTTATTTAGTTATGTCTGGGCAGGCGGGCCGGGCATGTTTGTTGCTTGCTCTCCTGTGGAAATGATACTTCTCAGCACCTTTTTCAGGTGGGCAGGGCTGTTCAATCAGCTATGGTGCATCAGGCTGGGTCCAGAGGCAGTGGAGGGACAGGGATGGGTAGTTTGTGGCACAAACTGGGGCCAATGGGGCCGGCCTGGGGGCAGTGTAGGGCAGGGTCTGGGGGACCACATTGGTGCCACTTGTGTATGCAGCACTCGATGCATGGTGCAGATAAGCAGGAGGGAAGGGAAAGGATGTGATGTGTAGAGCTAAGTTGGTGAGTGAAAGAAGAGAGAGAAGCAAAATCAAAAAAAGAAAAAAGTAAATAAAGTGGTGGCAATGCATTTTTGATGTGTGGGGGTGAGGCAGACTTGGTGAGGCCGTGTGGTGGTGACTCTCTAGGGAGGAGTATGGCTCGGCCCATCAATAAGGGGAGTGAATGGCACACAGGGCTAGGTGGGTGGAAGAAAGGAAAGAAACGGCAATAGAATGAAGAAACCCACAAACAAAAATAATTAAAAAAATAAAAACAACAACAAAAATAAATAAATAAATATATAAGGTGTGAGTGAGCCAGCTGTTGGGGGCAGGGTGCAATTGGAGTGGCAGTTAGCTGATGTCTCTCTCTCCCGGAGGCGAGGCACGGCATGGCTCATCAGAAAGGGGTAGAGGCAGCACAGGGCCTAAGTGGGAGGGAGAAGGAAAAGGGATAAGGAGAAAGATAAAGAAAAATAAAAAATACGGTGCTGAGGGAGCCAGCCTGTGGAGGTGGCACAGACCCAGGGAGGGGGCTGTGTGCCAGAGTCTCTCCAGTCAAGTGGTACAGCTCAACCTTCCCAGAAGGGTGTGGCTAGTGCCTGGGGCCAGGTGGGTGGGATAAAGGAAAGGAAGGAAGAGAGAGAGAGAGAAGAAACAACAACAACAAAAGGAAACAAACAAATAAATAAAAGGGCACTGAGGGAGCCAGTTGGTGACAGCAGTACAAACATGGAGAGGCCACGTGCCAGTGACTCTCCAGCTGAGCAGTGGACAGGGTTAGGTGGGAAGGGGAAAGGAAAGGAGAGAGAGAGAAGAAACAGAAAAAGAAGAAGAGGAAGAAAAAAAGAACAAAGCGAACAAACCAAAAAATATGACACTGAGTGAGCCAGTTGGTGGGGTTAGCACAGACCTGGGGAGACCGTGTGCCAGTGACACCCCATCCAAGCAGTGCAGCAAGGTCCGCCAAGAAGGGGCAGGGATGTCACATGGGTCTAGGTGGGCAGGAGAAAGGAAAGGAAGGAAGGAAGAGAGAAAAGAAACTGAAAAATAATAATAATAAAATAAAAAATAGTGCTGATGGAGTCTGCCAGCAGGAACGATACAGACTCAGGCCAACCATGCATTGGTGGCTCTCTAGCCGAGTAGTGTGGCACAGCCTGCCAAAACGGAGAGGGGACAGCACATGGGGCTAG
Organism: Trichechus manatus latirostris; assembly: GCF_000243295.1. NCBI lineage: Eukaryota > Metazoa > Chordata > Mammalia > Sirenia > Trichechidae > Trichechus > Trichechus manatus. Next base: position 239,442 of record NW_004444292.1, on the reverse strand, counting down.
TTGGGTGGGAGAAAGGAAAGGAAAGAATCGAGAGAGAGGGAGAAGCAACAAAAAAAGCTGAAAGACAATAACAAAAATGAACAAACAAACAAACAAAATGATTCTCAAGGGGCCAGCTGGTGGGGGCCAGGCAGTCCCGGATAGCAGTGAGCTGGTGTCTCTCTGGATGAGTGACTGTGGCCTGTTGGAAAGTGGCAGAGGCTGCATAGAGGGAACAAGGGTGGGGGGTGGGAAAGTGTATATCCCTAGTTACTGGGTGATCTGTCTCCTGTGGAGAGCTCGGTGAAGTTGCCTTCCCGTACTCCCTGTCTGCGTTCCTTGGTGACTGTAGTCCAAGATTGCAAATCCATGCCGAGTTAGCTGGTAGGGGACCTCCACTCCATAGCGCTCCCCATTCTCTGTTCTCTGTCAGTTTCTTATTCCATTCAGTGCTTGATCAAGTTCTTTAAGTGAAGCTATCTGGTCCAGGACTTTTTTTGTTAAGAGGTTTTTGATCATTGATTCTATCTTTTCACTTGTTATGGGTCTGTTGAGACTTTCTATTTCCTTTTGAGTCAGTTTGGGTAGGTTGTGTGCTTCTAAGAATTTGTCCGTTTCATCTAGATCATCCAGTTTGTTTCCTCACAGTTGTTCATAATATTCTGTCGTAATTCTCTTTATTTCTATCAGGTCAGTTGTAATATCTCCTCTTTCATTTCTTATTTTGGTTATTTGCATCTTTTCTTTTTTGGTCTAGCTAAAGGTTCATAAATTTTATTGATCTTTTCGAAGAACCAACTTCCGGTTTTATTGATTCTCTGTTTTCAATTTTATTTATTTCTGCTCTGATCTTTGTTATTTCCTTTCTTCTGGTAGGTTTAGGCTTAGTTTGCCCTTCTCTTTATAGTTCCTGGAGTTGTCAAGTTAGGCTGTTGATTTGAGTTCTTTCTTCTTTTTTCATGTAGGCATTTATTGCTATAAGTTTCCCTCTGAGCACTTCCTTTGCTGCATCTCATAAGTTTTGGTATGTTTGTGCTATCATTTTCATTGGACTCTAGGAAATTTGTGATTTCTTCCTTGACACGTTGGTAGTTTAATAGTGTGTTGTTTAATTTCCATATGTTTGTGTATTTTCCAGGTTTTTTTCTTCTGTTATTGATTTCTAGCTACACTCTGTTGTCGTCAGAGAAAATACTTTGTATGATTTCAATCTTTTTAAATTTATCAGAACTTGCTTTGTAACCTAATGTGGCCTATCTTGGAGTATTATGATCCATGTGCACTGGAGTAGAATGTATATTGTGCTGTTGTTTGGTGGAGTATTCTATATATATCTGTTAAGTCTAATTGGTTTATAGTATCATTCAGATCCTCTATTTCCTTGTTTATCTTCTATTTGTCTAATATTGAAAGTGGTGTGTTAAAATCTCCAACTATTTTTGTAGTGCCATCTATTTCTCCCTTCAATTATATCAGCTTTGCTTTGTATATTTAGGTGCTCCGATGTTCAGTGTATACATATCTATGATTGTTAAATTTTCTTGATTAATTGACCTTTTATCACTTTACAATGTCCACCTTTTTCTCTTCTGACAGATTTTGTCTTAAAGTCTACTTTGTCTGATGTTGAGATTGCCACCCCAGCTCTCTTTTCATGATTATTTGCATGGAATTTTTTTCCCCCATCCTTTCACTTTCAACCTATTTGTGTCCTTGTGTCTAAAGTGTGTCTCTTGTAAACAGTATATAGTTGGATCATGTTTTTCTTTTAAATCCATTCTGCCACTCTCTGCCTTTTGATTGGAGCATTTAGTCCATTTACATTCAGTGTAATTACCAATAAGAAGTGATTTACTTCTGCCATTTTGCTGTTTGTTTTTCATATGTCTTTAGTCTTCTTTGTCTTTGTCCTTTATGACTGCTTGCTTTTGTGTTTTGTATTATTGAAGTGAGCCATTTTGGTTCCTTCATCTTTCCTTTTTAGTATTTTTTTAGATATTTTCTTAGTGGTTACCATGAATATTACCTTTAACAGTTTATTATTTATAACATCCTAGGGTAAGTTGATACCTGCTTAACAGCAGTAACATACAAGAAATTATATACATACATATACATTGTTGTTATCACTAATTCCATCTTTATATTTCATGTGCCCTGTGACATAATTTTATCCATGATTTTTATACATTTGTCATTAAAAAACATGAAGGACAAAACAATTAGAATTATCAAGCATGAATACCTTATTACTAGCCCTTATACTTGTCCATACAATTCCCTTTATTAGAGATCTTTCTTTTTATGTATGTCTTCAAATTGCTTTCTAATGTCTTTTCCCTTTCATCTACAGAACTCCCATTAGTATTTTTTGTAGAGCCAATCTGGTTGATATGAACTCTCTCAGCTTCTGTTTGTCTGGAAAAGTTTTAATTTCACTTTCATAATAATCTTGGTTGACAGTTTTTTCTTTAAACACTTTAAATATTTCATTCCATTGCCTTCTTGTGTACAATGTTTCTGAGGAGAAATTGGCACTTAATGTTATTGGAGAGTCTTTTATTTTATGTTTTTGTTGTACTTTAAGTGAAAGTTTACAATTCAAGTTAGTGTCTCATGCAAAAATTTATACATATATTGTTATATGACCATAACTGCTCTCCCTGTACTGTGACAGCACATTCCTCCTTTCTACCCCTGATTATTGGAGAGTTTTTGTATGTGACTATTTGCTTCTGTCTCACTGCTTTCAAGATTCTCTCTTTATCTTTACTTTTTGAGAGCCTAACTATTATGTGTCTTGGTGTAGATTTCTTTGAGTTTATCATGCTTGGGGTTCTTTGAACTTGGATTTGTAGGTTCATGTCCTTCATTAGATTGGGGAAATTTTATGTCATTATTTCTTCAAATATTCTTTCTTTCTGTTTTTCTCTCTCATCTTTTTCTGAAATTCCTATGATGCATATATTAGGCCTCTTGTCCCATAATTCCATTAAACTGTGCTCAGCTTTTTAACTATCTTATCATATAATTCACTGGTTTTTTCTTCTACCTGATTAAATCTGTTGGTAAGATCTTCTATTGTTTCTCATTTCATTTATCATATCTTTCAGTTGCAATATCTCTTTTTTTGGATTCTCATTTTGTTCTTGCATTGATTTCCTTATTTCTTTGATATCTTTGTCTATGTTTTTCCTTAACTCTTTAATTATGTTTAATGTTGTTGTATTATATTCTTCCATTTTTTTCATTATTTGGTCATCCTAGATGCACTTTCACTCCTTTTGTCATGTTCATTTGGATGGGCTATTGTTTCTCTGTTCTTTGTGTGTCTTGTGATTTATTTGGGGGGGACAATGGAATTTTCAAGAGTGTTAACTTTCTCAGTTCTCCCTAGCATTTGGTGTTTTAGCCTGCACTACAAAGAAGTCCAAGCTGCACTGAAGGCGCTGGTGAAAAACGGCTCCAGGAATTGATGGAATACCAATTGAGATGTTTCAACAGATACAGCACTGGAAGTGCTCACTTGTCTATGCAAAGAAATTTGGAAGACAGCTACCTAGCCAACTGACTGGAAGAAATCCATATTTATGCTTATTCCCAAGAAAGGTGATACAACCAATGCGGAAATATCGAACAATATTAATATCACATGCAAGTAAAATTTTACTGAAGATCATTCAAAAGCAGCTGCAGCAATATATCGACAGGGAACTGTCAGAAATTCAAGCTGGATTCAGAAGAGAACATAGAACAAGGGATATCATTGCTAATGTCAGATGGATCCTGGCTGAAAGTAGAGAATACCAGAAAGATGTTTAGCTGTGTTTTATTGACTATGTAAAGGCATTCAATTGTGTGGATCATAACATATTATGAATAACATTGTGAAGAATGCAAATTCCAGAACACTTAACTGTGCTTATGAGGAACCTGTACAGAGATTAAGAGGCAGTCATTCAAATACAAGGGGCTACTGCATGGTTTAAAGTCAGGGAAGATGTGTGTCAGGGTTGTATCCATTCACCATACCTATTCAATCTGTATGCTGAGCAAATAATCCAAGAAGCTAGACTATATGAAGAAGAATGGGCCATCAGGATTGGAGAAGGACTCATTAACAACCTGCATTATGCAGATGACACAAGCTTGCTTGCTGAAAGTGACAAAGACCGCAGCCTTCAGTATGGATTACACCTCAACATAAAGAAAACAAAAATCCTCACAACTGGACCAATAAGCAACAACATGATAAATGGAGAAGCTTGAAGTTGTCAAGGATTTCATTTTACTTGAAACCACAATCAACACCCCTGGAAGCAGCAGTCAAGAAATCAAAAGATGCATTGCATTGGGCAAATCTGATGAAAAAGACCTCTTTAAAGTATTGAAAGGCAAAGATGTCACCTTGAAGACTAAGGTGCACCTGACCATGGTGTTTTCAATCACCTCATATGCATGTGAAAGGTGAGCAATGAATAAGGAAGACTGAGGAAGAATTGACGACTTTGAATAGTGGTGTTGACGAAGAGTATTGAATATACCATGGACTACTGAAAGAATGAACAAATCTGTCTTGGAAGAAGTACAACCAGAATGCTCCTTAGAAGCAAGGATGGCGAGACTATGTCTCACATACTTTGGACATATTATCAGGAGGTAGCAGTCCCTGGAGAAGGACATCATGCTTGGTAGAGGGTGAGTGAAAAGAGAAAGAACCTCAACGAGATGGATTGACACAGTGGCTGCAACAATAGGCTCAAGCATAACAATTGTGAGAATGGTGCAGGCCTGGGCAGTGTTTTGTTCTGTTGTACATAGTGTCACTATGAGTCTGAGCTGACTCGACAGCACCTAACAACAACACTTTCTGCAAAAAACTTTTAGGCAGGCATAGCCTTCAGCCTTTGCATACAGTTTTCTCTCCCTCTCTGTGATTTCTTCTTCTCCCTCCATGCTTTTATTAGGATTTGAAAGTTCTGGATCTCGGTTTTCAACTTTCAATGCCTCCCAAACACACCAGAGAACATGCTGTGGTCAGTCTGTCCACAAAGGGACACCACCACTCAGGTGAAATATTGTGCACTAATAAATATGTACACCAGGGAGTACAGTCCTCTTTCTCTGGTTGTTACTTCCTTTCCTTCTCTGTTTCTTCAGTCACATTTTTAGTTGGAAAACCCACATCCAACGAACCCCCTTTGGGGCTGGGTGTTGCCCTCCGATTTTGCCTAAAGTTTCCTTCCCTGCTCTGTGGGGCTGCTTATATTTGAGCTGACATTCAGGGGAAGCAGAGGCTGACCTCCCTCAATTTCAAGAGGAGGAGGGACTTACACTCCCCAGAAGGACCTCCAAACAATATGTCTTATAGGTTTCAGAGCCCCAGTGGCCCTGTGGTGGTGTGGACAGCAGTTTCCACTTAAGTGACCTGCATCCTGGCTCCACTGTAGGGAACCTTCTGTAGGAATTCGTATCAGTCCAGCATCTGACAGTTACCAGGTGAGGGAGGGGTAGTCACTCTCCAAACGAACTCCAGGGAGGTCTGCCTTGTTGCTATCAGAGCCTGCCCCATAGTATGTTGGCTGTGGGTGTAGGCTCCACTCAAGATGACTGCTTCCTAGCACACAGCAGCTTTAGTCAGCAGTCTTCAGCACTGATCAAAGGGGGAGCAGAGGGACCTAAAGTGTTCCCCAGGGAGGTCTGTCCACCAGAGGCCTGAGCTATGGAGTGAACAGGGAGGCAGGTACAGTGCTAACTATGGGAGCAGTCTCCATTGCCGGGGCCTTCTGTAGCAGTTTGCAACAGCCTGGCAATCAACAGTTACTAGGTGGGGAAGGGAGTGTCATCCTCTGGTCAAATCCCCCTGGTAGATTGTTGCCTGTGAGTGTGGCTTCCACTCAAGATGCCTGCTTTGTAGCACACAGCAGCCTCTGTCAGCAATCCTCAATGCCAAGTGGAAGTGGGGGCAGACTAACCCAAGTTAAACCCAAGGGAGGTTTGTTCTGTTGGTTTCAGAAGCCTGAGCTATGAGGTGCACAGGGAGGCAGGTAGAGTGCTGACTATGGGAGCAGACTCCACTGCAGGGGCCTTATATAGTAATTCACAGCTGACTTGCAGGTGGTAGTGTCTGGGTGGGAGAGGTGTTGTCACACTCAGAATGGACCCTCAAGAGGTCTGCCCTTTTGCTATCTAGAGCCCCTTCTGTAGTATGTTGGCTGTGGGTGTAGCCTCCATGCAAGATGCCTGCTTCCTCACACGCAGCACCCTCAGTCAGCAGTCCTCAGTGCTGATCAGAAGGGGGAGCAGACAGACCAGAACTGACTCCCTGAGAGGTCTGTTCTGTTAGTTGCAGAGACCTGTGCTTGGGCTATGCAGGGAGGGTGGTAGTGTGTTGATTACGAGAGCAAACTCCATTGCAAGGGCCTTCTGTAGCAATTCACAGTAGACTTGCAGCTGACAGTGTCCACGTGGGGGAGGTGCTGGCACACTCCAAAACGGACCCCTGGGAAGGTTTGCCTTGTTGATTTTAGAGCAGAAGCTTGGAGTTCTGTCTCTTTGTACAGGCAGGGGGTGTGGCGGTTAGGGAAACTGGTACTTTTGCTAGGGCCATTTCCCTAGTTCACAGTAGCTGGTGGCCCACATGGCTGGGGGTGGGGGCGTGGGATAGACAGTAGGAGAAGCAATTTTCCTACCATATGTGACTTGCTGTTGATTCGTTGATTCTTACCTGTCTTCAGTTCCCCACTGCTTTCCTCTGCTCCCCAATTCAGAGTCCCTCAAAGCCGAGCACCATTTCCTTTTGTATTTCTTGTTGTATTTGTAGGAAAGGGTCAGGATGATGACCTGTTTATGCCACCATTTTCCCAGAATTGCTCAGTGCCATTAATTTATAATGTATAAATCCTAAGAATTTCTTTTGCTTCTCTCACATGTTGGATTCCTTGTTTCTTGGATTCCATTTCTTCCTTTCTCTTGGATTATTCCTTTGTTCTGTAGAGCCTATCCTCTAGGACAAGATTTTTCAACCTTGGCACTATTGACATTTTGGGCCAAATAATTCTTTGTTGTGTGAGATTGAAGAGGTAAGGAGAGGCTTTGTGATAATGGGCCTTGTAAACCTTTTAAAAGAGTATGGAGTTTATCCCCAGCACAATGGGGAGTCACTGAAAGGTCTTTCGTGGAGCAATGACAGAACCACATACTCATTTTAGAAGAATTATTCTACCTACACTTTGGAGGCTAGATTGGGAGGGTAAGTGTTAAGGCAGAAGAGAGGCTATTTAAAATAGACAGAAATAGGTAGATTTGATAGCTGTCTATGAAGTAGAATCATTGGTTAACAATTTGATGTGGTGGGAGAAGGAGGAGTTAAGAATGATTCCTAAGTTTCTAGTTTCGGTAGTGGATGGGTGCATGCTGTTGCCATTTCATTAGATAAGGAATACTGTGGTAAAGTAGGTTTTGGAGAGGAAGACCACAAGTCCAGTTTTGATGCACTTAAGAAGTCGCAAAGTCCCAAAATGAACATTTCGGTCAAAAGGAGCTCAAGAGAGAGGTCTGACTTGAGATATAGATTAGAAAACAATCAACCAGTAAATGATAATTGAAGTCATAAGGAAATGAGGACACCAGGAATGTATATAGAATTAGAAAAGGGCTTAGGAAATTGAGTCTTACTATCACGTAGGGATTGGCGGCAAAAGAATAACCTGCAAAAGAGCCTGAGAAGAAGTGGCAAAACAGGCAGCAAGAAAACAAGCAGACTGTTTTTACAGACACCGGGAAGGAAGAAGTGGTGTTTAAAAAATGTGTGCATGTGAGTGTTAAAAGACGTGTACATTCTCTGCACTAGACTGCTCGTAGCAGCACTATCACAATAACTCCAAACAGTAGTTGGGTATGAGTGATCTACAATGCAACAATATGATGTACAAAAACAGGTTTTAAGAGTAAAATTGAAGGGGTTTGGAAGGAAGTATAAGGGAGGTTTCTGGGATGTGGGCTTCTATTTCTTGACCTAGATACAAGTTACATGAAAGAATCAAAAATTTGTACACTTAAAATATGTGTACTTTTATGTATTGTATATTATACTTCATTAAAAAGGTTTATAAAAAGAAGTGATTAATAATATGGTAAGCCATTGAAAGGTATGGAAAAATAAGGACTAACGTCTCTTTAGATGAGAGTTTTGGAATAGTAATAGTGAGACAGTAGCTTGAGGAGTGAGACAGTAAAATAAGCCAATCTTGTTGCAGATGACATAATCTTATATATAGAAAACCCCAAAGAATCCATAAGAAAGGTACTAGAGCTAATAAATGAATTCAGCGAAGTGGCAGGGTGCAAGGTCAACACACAAAAATCAGTTGAGTTTCTATACACAGCAATGAGCATTCTAAAAAGGAAATTAAAGAAACAATTCCATTTATATTAGCATCTAAAAGAATAAAATACCTAGGAATAAATGTAACCAGGCCGGTAAAAGACTTGTACACTGAAAACTATAATGCTACTGAAAGAAATTAAAGAAGACCTAAATAAATGGAAGGACATTCTATGTTCATGGACTGGAAGACTTAATATTGTTATGATGTAAATACTACCTACCCAAAGCCATCTATAGATTCAATGCAATCCCTATCAAAATTCCAACAGCCTTCTTTGCAGCCAGTCCTCAAATTTATATGAAACTGCAAGGGACCCCAAATAGCTAAAGCAATTTTGAAAAAGGACAAAGTAGGAGGACTCACACTTCCTGATCTTAAAACATACTATAAATTAACAGTAATTAAAAAAGTATGGTACTGGTATAATGATAGACATATAGACCACCTGAATCAAATTGAAGGTTCAGAAATAAACTTGTACATCTATGGTCAACTGATTTTTGACAAGAGTGGCAAGTCCATCCAGTGGGGAAAGAATAGTCTCTTTAATAAATGGTACTGGGACAATTGGATTTCCCCATGCAAAAGAATGAAGCCTGACCCATGGCCCTCACCAAATGTGAACAGTAACTCAAAGTGGATCAAGGGGTTAAATGTGAAAACTAAAACCATAAAACTTTTTTAAGAAAACATTGAGGTAATGCTTCAGGGCCAAGTTTTTAATAATAGAATCCTAGATTTAATAGCATGAACAACAAAAGACAAAATAGATTGAACTTCATCAAAATGAAAAGCTTTTGTGCATCAAAGGATTTTAGCAGCAAAGTAAAGAGACTACTTACTGCCTGGGAGAAAATTTTGGGAACCGTATATCTGATAAGGGTTTAATATGCAGAATATATAAAGAACTCCTACAACTTAACAAAAAGACAAACAACCCAATAAAAAAATGACATATCACCAAAGAAGATATATATATGGCCAACAAGCACACAAGAAGATATTCAATGTCATTAGTCATTAGGAAGATGCAGATCAGAACCACAATGAGATATCACTTCACACCTACTAAGATGTGTATGGTAAGAAAAAAAAAGGATAACAAAAAGTGTTGGAGAGGATGTGGAGAAACTGCAACTCCCATCTTTTGCTGGTGGGAATACAAAGTGGTACAGCTGCTGTGGAAAACAGTTTAGCAGTTCCTCCAGGAGTTAAACATAAAACTACCATATGACTTAGCAATCCCACTCTTTGGTATATACCCCAAAGAACTGAAAGCAGGAATTGAAACAGAAACTTGTTCACCAGTGTTCATTGCAGCGCTATTCACAACAGCCAAAAGGTGTAAACAACTTAAATCTCCATCAACAGATGAATGGAAAAACAAAATGTGGTAATACATACATTGGAATATTACTCAGCCATAAAGAGAAATGAAGTCTTGATACATGCTACAACATGGATGAAACTTGAAAACATTATACTGAGTGAAATAAGTCAGTCACAAAAGAACAGCTATTGTATAATTCCACTTTGTATATGAAGTATTTAGAATAGGTAAGTGTATAGAGACCAGAGTTTAGTGGTGGTTATCAAGGGTAGGAGGGAGGAGGAAAGGGAGAGCCTTAGCTTAGAGGGCACTGGGTTTCTGTTAATGGTAATGCCATAATTTGTAAATGGATTGTCATGGATTGAATTATGTCCCCCCAAAAACGTGTGTATCAATTTGGCTGGGTCATGATTCCCAGTATTGTGTAATTTTCCTATATGTTGTAAATCCTGCCTCTATGATGTTAATGAGGGAGGATGGGTGGCAGTTGTGCTAGTGAGGCAGGACTCAGTCTACAAAATTGGATTGTGTCCTGAGACAATCTCTTGAGATATAAAAGAGAGAAGTGAGCAGAGAGACAGGGGGACCTCATACGACCAAGAAAGCAGTGCCAGAAGCAGAGCGTGTCCCTTGGACCCAGAGTCCCTGCGCGGAGAAGCTCCTAGTCCGGGGGGAACATTGATGAGAAGGCCAACAGAGAGAGAAAGCCTTTCCCTGGAGCTGTTGCCCTGAATTTGGACTTTTATCCTACTTTACTGTGAAGAAACAAATTTCTCTTTGTTAAAGCCATCCACTTGTGGTATTTCTGTTATAGCAGCACTAGATGACTAAGACACGGATAGTACTAATGTTTATACAACATGATGAATGTAATCAATGTCACTGAAAAAAGGTTGAATTGGTAAATGTTTTGTTACATATATACGTATGAATGTATGTGTATGTATATATATATATATATATATATATATATATACACACACACACACATACATATATATTTACCCCAATTAAAAAAAAGCTAATCTGGAGAAGTTTGTAAAGGTTAGGAATGAAACTCAGTGATAGCTGAAAGCTGAGGCTGAGGGAGATTTTTTGTTTTTTGTTTTTTTTTTAACATGAGCTTGATTTTGCTTAAATGCTGATGGGAAAAAGCTAGGATAAAGTAGATTCAAGATAAATGGAGGAGGTATAATGAGAAACAGACATAGACTTCCCTGAACCTAAAACATGGGTGGAACACCAAACACAAGTGGAAGGATAGGTGGAGTCCTACCTCTTCCACTCTAATGGGAGGGGGGAAATATAGGACAGATGTAGGTACAGTTTGTATTCTTAGCGACTAAGTTAAAGGTGTGCTCATCTGATGGTTTCTGTTTTCTCTATGAAAAAGAAATGAGATCATCTGCCAAAAGTGAGAGGGGGAGGCTGAGGCTTAAAGGCTTACGGAGAGTAGAGAATGTGTGAAATAACTTCTGTGAAGAATGCCAGTTAGAGCTGACTTGGAAAATTTAAGATTGGCAGGCAGCTTTGAGTACCCACCTGAAACTGGTGTCTGTGAAGTCATGGTGTCACCTATCTGCCTATCAGCAAGATTTTCTCTAACACCATTTGTTTAGTCTAGCTGTAGGCATAGAAAAAAATGGACAGATGGATTTAACAGATCTGCGTTTTTTTTATTGTACTTTAGGTGAAGGTTTACAGAACAAATAGTTTCTCATTAAACAGTCAGTACACATATTGTTTTATGACATTGGTTGACAACCCCACGACATGTCAACACTCTCCCTTCTCGACCTTGGAAGACTTTTTTTTTTTTTTTTTTTTGGTGAAAATATACATAGCCAA
>NW_004444292.1:225948-227452 GCF_000243295.1 Trichechus manatus latirostris | reverse complement strand
CCTTCTCCAGCTCTGTCCAGAACCCTCTGTTGTGATCCCGGTCAGAGCAGTCAGTGGTGGTAGCCAGGCACCATCTAGCTGTACTGGACTCAGTGTGGTGGAGGCCTTGATAGCTGTGGTCCATTAGTCCCTTGGACTAATCTGTTCCTTGCATCCTATTCGCATCATTCTTCCTTGCTCCCGAAGGTGTGAGACCAGTGGAGGATATTAGATTGCTGCTCACAGGCTTTTAAGACCCCATATGCTACTCACCAAGGTAGACTGTAGAACATTTTCTTTATAAACTGTGTTATGCCAATTGAGCTAGATGTTCCCCGAGACCATGGTCCCCCCACAGCCCTCCGCCCAGCAATTCACTCCCTCAGGAAGTTTGGATGTGTCTATGGAGCTTCCATGACCTTTACTTGTACATGTTGTGCTGGTTTCCCCAGTATTGTGTACTGTCTTACCCTTCACCGAAGTTACTACTTATCTATTGTCTACTTAGTTCCCCCCAACCCCTCCCATCCTTCATAACCAACAAAGATTGTTACTTTTCGTGTGTAAACTTTTACATGAGTTTTTACAGCAGAGGTCTCATACGATATTTGTCCTTTTGTGATTGACTTATTTCACTCAGCATAATGTCCTCCAGTTTCATCCATGTTATGAGATGCTTCACAGATTTATCATTGTTCTTTATCTTTGCATAATACTTACTGTGTGTATGTACCATAGTTTTTTTATCCATTCATCTGTTGATGGGCATCTAGGTTGTTTCCATCTTTTTGCTATTCTGAACAGTGCTGCAGTGAATATGGGTGTGCTTATGTCTATTCATGTGAAGGCTCTTATTTCTCTAGGATATATTCCTAGGAGTGGGATTGCTGGGTCGTATGGTATTTCTATTTCTAGCTTTCTAAGGAAGCGCCATATCCTTTTCCAAAATGGTTGTATCATTTTGCATTCTCGCCAGCAGTGCATAAGACTTCTGATCTCCCTGCAGCCTCTCCAACATTTGTTATTTCCAGTTTTTTTTGATTGGTTCCAGTAATGCCGGGGTGAGATGGTATCTCATTGTAGTTTTAATTTACATTTCTCTAATGGCTGGTGATCGCCAGCATTTCCTCATGTATCTGTTAGCCACTTGAATGTCTTCTTTGGTGAAGTGTCTGTTCATTTCCTTTGCCCATTTTTAAACTAGATTATTTGTCTTTTTGTTATAGAGGTGTTGGATTTTCTTGTAGATTTTAGAGATTAGACGTTTGTCTAACTTGTAAGGTCCAAAAATTTTTTCCCAGTCTGTATGTTCTCTTTTTACTCTTTTGGTGAAGTCTTTTGATGAGCGTAAGTGTTTAATTTTTAGAAGATCCCAGTAATCTAGCTTATCTTCTGGAGTTTGTGTGTTGTTGGTATGGTTTGTATCCCGTTAATGCCTTGCATTAGGGCCTCTAGCATTGATCCTATTTCTTCTTCTATGAACTTTATAGTTTTTGGCTTTATATTTAGGTCTTTGATCCATTTT
>NW_004444292.1:221733-225174 GCF_000243295.1 Trichechus manatus latirostris | reverse complement strand
TTTCTATGTATAGTATCATATCATCCACAAAAGGGACAGTTTAACTTCTTCATTACCAATTTGGATACACTTTATTTCTTTTTCTTGCCTTATTGTTCTGCTAGGACTTCCAGCATAATGTTAAATAGGAGTGGAGATAAAAGGCATCCTTGTCTTTTTCCTGTTCTCAAGGGGAATGTTTTTAGCTTCTCTCCATTAAGAAGGATGTTGACTGTTGGTTTTGCATAGATGGCCTTTATTATGTTGAGAAATTTCCCTTCTATACCTATTTTATTGAGAGTTTTTATCAGGAATGGGTGTTGGACTTTGTCAAATGCTTTTTCTGCATCAACTGAGATGATCATGTGATTGTTTTCTTTCCTTTTATTTATGTGGTGGATTATGTTGATTTATTTTCTAATGTTGAAACATCCTTGTATACCTGGTATAAATCCTGCTTGGTCATAGTGTATTATTTTTTTTTATATGATGTTGAATTCTATTGGCTAGAATTTTATTGAGAATTTTTGCATCTATATTCATGAGAGATATTTGTCTGTAATTTTCTTTTTTTGTGGCATCTTTGCCTGGTTTTAGTATCAGGGTTATGCTGGCTTCATAAAATGAATTCAGAAGTATCCCTTCCTTTTCTATGTTCTGAAATAGTTTGAGTAGTACTGGTATAAGCTCTTCTCTGAATGTTTGGTAGAAATTCTCCAGTGAAGCTGTCTCTGTCGGGGCTTTTTTTTGTTGAGAGTTTTTTTTAATACCTTTTCCATCACTTTTCTTGTTATGGGTCTGTTTAGATTTTCAATGTCACTCTGTGTTAGTTTGGGTAGATAGTGTGTTTCTAGAAATTTATCCATTTCCTCTAGGTTTTCAAATTTTTAGGAGGAGAGTTTTTCATAATACTCTGTTATGATCCTTTTTATTTCAGTTGTGTCTTTTGTAATGTCCCCCGTTTCATTTCTTATTTGGTTTATTTGCTTCCTCTCCTGTTTTTCATTTGTCATTCCGGCCGGTGGTTTCTCAATTTTTTGGTTTTGTTGATTCTTTCTATTGTTTTCTTATTCTCTATTTCATTTCTTTCTGCTCTGATCTTTATTATTTCCTTTCTTCTGCTGGCTGTAGGCATTTTTTGCTGTTTCTATTTGTTCGAGTTGTGTAGTTAAAGTTTTGATTTTGTCCCTTTCTTCTTTTTTGATGTGTGCATTTATTGCTATAAATTGTCCTCTGAGGACTGCCTTTTGCTGTGTCCCAAAGGTTTTGGTATGATGTGTTTTCATCCTTGTTTGATTCTGGGAATTTTTTTTTATTCCATCTCTGATTTCTTCTATTACCCAGTAGTTTGTAAACAGGGTGTTATTCAGTTTCCATGTAATTGATTTTTTTCTTTGCTCTTCCTATGGTTAATTTCTACCTTGATGTCATCGTGGTCAGAGAAGATACTTTATATTATCTCACCATTTTGGATTTTGTGGAGGGTTGCTCTGTGGCCTAAGATGTGGTCTATTCTGGAGAATGTTCCATGTGCATTGGAAAAGAATGTGTACTTTGTAGCTGTTGGGTGTAGTGTTCTATATATGTCTATGAGGTCAAGTTGGCTGATTGTGCCCTTTACGTCTTCTGTATCTTTGCTGAGTTTCTTTTTAGATGTTCTGACCTTTACTGAGAGTGGTGTGTTGGAGTCTCCTACTATTATTGTGGAACTGCCAATTTCTGTTTTCAGTACTGTTAGAGTTTGTTTTATGTATTTTGGAGCCCTGTCATTGGGTGTGTAGATATTTATTATGGTTATGCCTTTATGATGGATCATTCACTTAATCATTATATCTTTGTCTTTTATGGTAGATTTTTTTTTAAGTCTATTTTATCTGAGATTAGTATTGCCATTCCTGCTTTTTTTGGTAGCTGTTTGCTTGATATATTTTTTCCCATCCTTTGATTTTTAATAAATTTATGTCTTTGTTTCTAAGGTGTGTCTCTTGCAGACAGCATATTGATGGATCCTGTTTTTTTTTTTTAAATTCATTCTGTCACTCTCCATCTCTTTATGGGTGCATTTAGGCGATTTACATTCAGTGTAATTATTGATAGGTTTGAGTTTATTGCTGTCATTTTGTGGTGCTGACATTTTCTTTGTTCCTCTTACCTTCCTGTGCTGAATTCCTTTTTTTTGTGGTTTTTGTTTTCATTTCTTTTGTTTTTTAGGTTTTATTTTTTACTGAGACTTTATGTTTTTCTCCTTTATTTTGATGGGTAGGTTTGTTAACTTTCTTTGTGGTTATCTTGAAATTTACCATTATCTTCCTAGGTTTGAAACAGTCTATTATTACTTTGTATCGCCTTGCCTTCCTCTCCATTAGAAGGTTCTATATGTACACCATTTATTTCCTCTTTTATTGTTCTGATGTTGTTGTCTTTTACAAATTAACTGCTCTGGTTCCCTGTCGTAATTCTTTTGGTTTTGGATAGTCCTTGAGAGTTCATCTCCTAGGTTGGTATCTGGCTGGTATGATCTTGTGTCCTAGATTTAGCCTGTGGTCTGGTGTTGTTTGTTCTCAGATCGAAGGACTCCCTTTAATAAGTCTTGTAAGTTTGGTTTGGTATTTACATAGTCCGTTACTTTCTGTTTATCTGGAAATGTCATAATTTCACCATCATATTTGAATTAGAGATTTGCAGGATATATTATTCTTGGCTGGCAATTTTTTTTCTTTCAATGTTTTTTGCCTTCTTGCCTTCATGGTTTCTGCCAAATAATCCGAGCTTAGTCTTTTGTTTCTGCTTTGTATTTGGCTTTTTGTTTTTCTCGAGCTGCTCTCAGGACTCTTTCTTTGTCTTTGGTTTTAGCAAGTGTGATTATGATATTCCTTGGTGATTTTCTTTTGGGGTCTATCGTATACTGGTTTTGCTGAGCTTCTTGGCTGGTCAGCTTTTCATCTTTCATGATATTGGGGAGGTTTTCTGTCAACAGTTCTTCAATGATACTGTGTTTTCTGTTTTTTCCTCCTGTTCTGGAACTCCCATCACTGACAAATTTTTGCTTTTGATTGTATCCCACATAAATTTCAGGGTTTCTTCATTTTCCTTTGTTCTTTTTTTTGGATTTTTTCCTCAGAGTTGTATCCAAGTGTTTGTCTTCAGCCATTTCAAACCTGCTCTTCAGCTCCTCTATGACCCTATCTATTTCAGAAATCTTGTTGTTTATCTTTTGGATTTCTAATTTTTTTTTTTTTTTTTGTTTTACACGGTTTATTTCTTTTTTTTATTTTTATTTTTTATTGTACTTAAGGTGAAGGCTTACAGAACAAATAGTTTCTGATGAAACAGAAGTACACATGTTGTTTTATGACATTGGCTAACAACCCCACAACATGTCAACCCTGTAACTTCTCAACCTTTTTTTTTTTTTGTGAAAATGCATATAGCCAAAGATACACCATTTCAAAAATTTCTACA
>NW_004444292.1:211772-216529 GCF_000243295.1 Trichechus manatus latirostris | reverse complement strand
GGAGAGTCATCTGGTGTTTTATTTTGGATGCCTCCTGGAACCATCCTGTCCTGTTTTTGTAAATGTTTTGATATTGTCTGCTGTCTTCGGGGCATTCAGTAGTTATTTTTCTCGTTTATTGATTGTAGATTTGTTTGTTTTGTCCCTTTTTTTTTTTCAATTTGACTATGTCTGAGCAGGCGGACTGTATGTTGTTTGTTGTTTGTTTGTCTGTGGGCACAATACTTTTCGCCTCTTTCTCCAATTGGCAGTGTCAGTCACTCAGATATGGTACAGCAGGGCAGGTATAGCTGAAGAGGAGTTACTGGGATGGGTTGTTTGTGGCACTTACTACCACCATCAGAGCGGTCGGTAATCAGTGCAGGGCAGATTCCAGTAGGCCATGCCTGTGCTGCTTGGTGGTGTGATGTCAAGTGCCCAGTGCAGGTAGGCAGGATGTAGTGGGGAGATTGTTATGTGTGGAGCTAAGAAGGATATGGGAGAGAGGAGAGAGGAAGAGGATCCAAAAACATGCAAACAAACAAAAAAGAATGATAAGGGAGCATGCCGTTGGAGTGGAGAGATGAGAGACTATGAAATGGAGAAAAACAGAAAGGGGAAGAGGAAGAAAAGAAAAGAATGAATAAATAAAAATCAGAAAGGTTAAAGAACCACAAAGTTCCCATGGATCCCACCAGTGCAGCTATGAGGTCTGGGGAAGTCACTCTCAGGTGTTGCAGTACAGCTTGGCTAGAAGTCGTAGAGGTATACAACGCCAGGTATTCTGGGAACAGAAAGAGAAGGAAGATATAGAGAGATGAGAAACTGAGCAATGAAGGAAGACAAAAAGGGAAAAAGAGGGAAAAGAAAACAAAACAAATTAAAAAAAAAAAAGGAACAAGAAAGGCCTGTAAAAAAACAGAAAAAAAAAAAAACCCCGACAAAAAAAGAAAAGCCCTCAGGGATCCCTCTGCATGTCTGTGCAAGCTGAGGGGGAAGTCTCCTTGCCGTGCAGCACTGCCTGGCCAGAAAGGGCTCCCAACTCAAGAAAAGGAAAAGAAAACAAACAAAGAATTCAAAACAAACAAATGAACAAAAGCCCCGGGATCCCACCAGCGCGGCAGCCCAAACCGGGAAGCAGCTCCACACTCGAACGGAGCCCCGCAGCCCCTAAGGAAGAAGCAAAGATGGCACATGGAGCCAGATATTTGAGCGAAAGGAGGGGAAGGTGGTGAGAGGTAAGGAAAAAATCAAAAGAAGCAGAAAAAAAAGCAACACTAGCAGCCAACAAATGGCACTCAGAGAGCCAGCTAGTGTGGGCTGGTGTTTCTTGGACAAGAGACTGTGTACGCGGGAAGCAGAGGGGGTTGAGTGTGGGTGGAGAAGGGTAGGGAGTGGGAAAGCGTATATCACAAATTACCGGAGCTCTGCAGCCCCTCAGGAAGAAGCAAAGATGGCGCACAGAGCCAGGTATATGAGCGAATGGAGGGGGAGGCAGTGAGAGGTAAGGAAGAAATCAAAAGAAGCGGAATAAAGCAACACCAGCAGCCAACAAATGGCACTCAGAGAGCCGGCGCATTCTGGTATGTGGAATCCAAGCAGCCTGTGTTTCCTGGTCAAGACATTTTGGCCACGGGAAGCAGAGGAGGCTGAGTTGGGGTGAAGAAGGGTGAGGGGTGGGAAAGCTTATATCACAAATTACCAGTTGTTTCTCTCCCACTGGATGCTGCATGAGGCTGCTTTCTCGTACCCCCTGTTTGCTGGTCTCTGATAGGAGTCCAAGATGGCTGATCCGTGCTGCGTTAGCTGGTAGGGGACCTCTGCATGAATCTCTCCTCGCTCTCCATTCTCTGTCAGTTTTCTCACTGCATTTGGTGCTTGGCTGAGTTCTTTATCTCTTCATTTGATGTTTTACAGTTTCAGGATTGTTGTATTCTCTGTTTGGCTTAGTTTTTCGGATCTTTGCTGTGGAGGGACAGCGTGGTGCTTCTGCCTAGAGCACCATTTTGCCGGAACTCCTTTCTGCATCTCTTGAGATGAGCATATGTTTCTTCTCCATTTTCTAATAAGCCAGTGGATAGCATTGTTTTTTGAATGTCAAACCAACCTTACATTCCTGGAATAAATTCTATATAGTCATGATATTTTACCTTTTACATATCATTGAATTTGATTTGCTAATATTTTGGTAGGAATTTTTACATTTATGTTAATGAGGGATATTTGTCTGTAGTTTTCTAATTTCTTTGTCTGGTTTTCTGGCCTCATAAAACTAATTGTGAAGTATTCCCCACTCCTCTATTTTCTGAAAGAGTTCATTTAGGTTTGGTATTATTTTTTCCTTAAGTATTATGTAGAACTCAGCAAAGCCATGGGCCTTGGAGTTTTCCTTGTGGAAAGGCTTTTAATTACAAATTCGGTTTCTTTAATAAATTTAATGTTATTCAGATTTTCTACTTTTTCTTGTGAAAGTATGGTAACTATGTCTTTCAAGGAATTTGTCCATTTCATCTAAGCTGTAAAATTTATTTACATAGTGTTGTTCATACTATGCCCTTACTACTCTTTTAATATGTCATCTGTAGTGATGTCTCTTTTTCATTCCAGATATTAATAATTTGTGCTCTTTTTTCCTAAATTAGTCTAGTTAGGGCTTTATCAATTTTAATGATCTTTTTAAAGAACTAACTTTTGGTTTTATTGATTTTTCCTTATTTATTTTCCTATTTCATTGTTTCTGCTCTTATTACTTCCTTCCTTATACTTTGATTTTAAATTTGCTCTTCTTTTTCTAGCTTCCTAAGATATAAAGACACCATTGATTTTACATCTTTCTTCTTCTCTAATATAGACATTTAAGCCTATAAATTTGAATCTATAGCTGTTTAGCTATGTCTCAATTTTTATTATGTTGTGTTTTCATTATCATTTAAATTAAAATGTTTTCTAATTTGCTTTGTTATATTTTTTGACCAATGGATTGTTTAGAAGTGTGTTGCTTAATTCCAAATATTTGGGGCTTTTCTAGATGTCTTATTGATTTCTAATTTAATTCCATTGCGGTCAAAGACATGCTCTCAAATATTTTGATATTTTGAAATCTATTAAGACTTTTTTCCATTCAGCTGTGTGAATTTGGGCAGGTTACTTAACTCTCCTCAAGCCTCATTTTCCTTATTTCTAAAATGGGGTAATAATAATAGTGCCTAAATATGTGCATTAAGTGAAATCATATGTAGATAGCTCAAAGTAAATAAATGCTCAGTAAATGGTAGCTACGATGGTCAGAACTGAGACTCCTCACACCCAAGCCAGGAACTCTATGGTTAAAGAGTGTCTTAGTCATCTAGTGCCACTATAACAGAAATACCACAAGTGGATGGCTTTAACAAAGAGAAATTTATTCTCCCACAGCCTAGGAGGCTAGAAGTCCGAATTCAGGGTGCCAGCTCCAGGGGAAGGCTTTCTCTGTTGGCTCTAGGGGAAGGTCCTTGTCATCAATCTTCCTCTGGTCTAGGAGCTTCTCAGCACAAGGACCCCGGGTCCAAAGGGCAAGCTCCCTTCTGATTCTTCATTCTTGATTGTAGGAGGTCCCTCTCCTCTACTAGAGTTTCTCTTTTATATTTCAAAAGAGATTGACTCAAGATACTACCTAATCCTATAGATTGAGTCCTGCCTCATTAACATAACTGCCTCTAATCTTGCCTTATAAACATCATAGAGATAGGATTTACAACACAAAGGATAATCACATCAGATCAAAAAATGGTGGACGATCACACAGTATTGGGCATCATGGCCTAGTTAAGTTGACACACATTTTCGGGGGACACAATTCAATCCATAACAAAGAGTGAATAGTGACAACTGAAAAACTCCTCTGAGACAAGAGTGTCATCCTTCCCAGCATGCTGCTCCCCACCGTGATAGAGCCATCTCAGGCCTGCCCTGTGGCCCCCAACACACACAGCCCTTGCGTTCTATCTTCCTCTGCAGCTCTGAGCAATCAACAGGCCCCATTGCTTCCTGTTTCTCTAACCTCCCTCAACCAGGTGTGACTCCAGAACATCAGAGCCCCTCCTCGTACTGTTTTTCTTCAACAAAGACAGATCAGGGTTTGAAGTGAACCTCCTCTCAAGAGGGGAACTCATGGAACCCCACCCTGACACAAGTGTGCACAGATGATGTCCTCCCTCAGCCTGCAGACTCTTCCCAGAGATGACTCCCCTGGGCCCTGATGGACCCACCCCATAAAGGCTTCTTCTCATTGGCCACTTCTGCACAGACAGTGCTGCCTCTGTCCCATGCCCTGCTGGGAGCTTCGAGGTCAAGAGGGAGAGCCCTCAACCCAACACCAACCTCTCCTGCTCAGCACGTGGGTGCTGAATTCTGCCTTTTTTTGTACAGTGGGAAGAGTGACTCTGACTCTAAATAACCTTGGGAATTAGGGGCTTATCCAATGGCTAACCAAGGCAGAGGCATGTGGTGCTGATTACTGGCCCCAGGAGCATGTCCAGTCCCTGGGTGAGGGGTGGACATCAGAAGTCACATCCAGATGTGCAGCCAGGCCCCATGAGGCCTAGACTCTTAGCCACTGACTGGTTCTGGGAGCTGGGAAGATTAGGAGCTACAGAGGAAGTTCAGCCTAGATTATTTAATGCAGATCATGAGAGCAGAGGGATAATGTGGCTGGAACCACCAGTACTGAGAATATGGAGAAAAAGAGCTCCCCGTTGTGGTGGAGGACACGGGTGGATGGGGGTGGGGATGGGGATGTG
>NW_004444292.1:146745-211672 GCF_000243295.1 Trichechus manatus latirostris | reverse complement strand
TGGTGGATGGCCCGTTTAATCTCTGCGCATGAACTGGAGAGAAAGTTCATTTTCTCACTAGCTGGTCGCTCTCTCCTCAGGTCTCAGCCAGTTTCTGCGGTGCCTGGCTGGATACTTCTGTCCCAGCAGAGCCACCCACCCTATCCCGTGCCAGTCGGGCACATTTGGCCCCTCCCCAGGGCAGGACGAAGCGACAGACTGCTCTCTGTGCCCAGCAGGCAGGGCCTGCACCCAGGCGGGGTTGGCTCCGCCAGACAGACGCAGAGTGCACCCCGGAGTGAGTGCACGCCGGGGTGAGTGCGTGCCGGGGTGAGTGCCTACCTAATTGGTGCCAGAAGTCCCTCCATGAGAGAGGCAGGCCATTGGGTTAAGGTGATGCTCCTCGTTCCCCTCAGTCTCATGGGAGGCCACCCCCTCCATATCAGCACTTGATGTCACCAAGAGCCTGGAGCTGCCCAAAACATCCCACCTAGGAGCACTGGAGGCCTGAGAACTAATCATCCTGGCTTTCTTCATGGAAAGAACAAAGCTCTGAGAGGCTAGGTACTCTGCCAGAGCCACCCAGCACAACCTTGGGGACATTCAGGACTTTACTTTGAGTATCTAGGAATCCCTGGGTGGTGCAAACAGTTAACACCCTCAGCCCTTAACTGAAAGGTTGGCAGTTGGAGCCTACCCAGAGGCACCTTGCAAGAACAGCCTGGAGATCTATTTCTGAAAAATCAACCATTGAAAATCCTATGGAGCACTGTTCTACTCTGACACACGTGGGGTGACTGTCTTAGGCTGAGTTCGCTAAAGAGGCAAAACCAGTGAAGTGTATATATATGTATATACAGAGAGAGATTTATCTCAAGAAAATGGCTCACATGCTTGTAGAAGCTGGCAAATCCCAAGTCCGTGGGTCAGAATAGCGGCTTCCCCTGACTCATGTAGCTGCAAGGGCTGACAAACCCAGGATCGGCATGTAAGACAACAGGCTGCTGGCTCACAGGCTGCAGAAGCCAACATATCAGAAGACTGGCAGGCAGTATGGAAAGCTGCTGGCTCAAGCCCCAAAACTGGAGGTCAGATGATGATGAGCCAGATGCAGGATCCAGAGCAAACAAAAGCCACCAGCCTTTACCAGAACATCCATATATATTGAATGCAGGCTACACCCCCACCCCCACCCCGAGGAAACTCCCCTTACAACTGATTGGCTAATCACATCAGATCACATCATGGAGGTGATTACATTATATCACAAAATTGAGAATAACTACATCATTACATAACTGCCAAATTACATCATTACATAACTGCCAAACCAATGAGAAGCATGGTCCAGCCAAGTTGACATAAAACCTTAACCATCACGGTCTACCTCTGATCAACTTGGCACCTGTACACATCTTGTTAAATCATACACAAACACTAAATAAAGACAATCACAAAGTGATACCTGCACCTAACATGATACAATTAACATATGTACAACCGAAGATGCACTAGCCCCATTTACATCTTATGTTTTATAAGTGAAGAAAACAAAAATATTCTATACACACATACAAGAAGCAACACTCATAACAATTACAGTCCTCATTCCTGTAACTAGTCACATGATTGTAACTGGTATTTAAAACTACCTTCTTACACCACCTATTCCATATTCCCTTTGCCCTCAGCAAGCACCTCAGCTGGTTGTGGTTCTTTGCCTTGTGGGGTGAACCAAACCTTCATTCCTGAAGGGTTGGGGCCATTAGTAGTCATATTGGAATTGGGTTGCTGTAGTTTCCTGTTGATTTTAATCACAGGACGTGGTAGTACTAAGAGACGTCCTAGGGATCACCTGTATTCCAGACACTCCTCTTTACCTTCATTACGTAATATCAATCAGATTTTCCCTTGGTAATTAGGATCAATCACACCAGCCAATATGGTAACTCCCTTCTTTGCCTTTTGATGTAGAGGAGCCCAAAGTGGCTGAGTGGCATTCTTAACTTCCAGTTCAATGGAATCAGTGTTGTGTCTCTAGGTGGGAACGTTCCTCCCTTTGGAACTAAGACCTCTAGACCTACAGAACATAGGGTCCATGGGACAGGAAGCAAAATTTTTGTGAGTGGGTCACTAGGGTTAATAGTGAGTAGTGCCACTCCAACTACTACCCCTTGATTCCTGGACCAAGAATCCTGTCTATGGGAAAGACAGCACCATATATTGGATGCTGGTTTAGAGCATATACAGCCTCCTGGAGAACATTGCCTCAACACTGCAAAGTATTGCCACCTACCTGGCACCGTCATGGTGTCTTTAGAAGACCATTCCATTGATCTATTAAGCCATCAGTTTCAGGATGACGGGGAACATAGTCACACCAGTGAATTCCATGAGCATGTGCCCATTGCCACTTCATTTTCTGTGAATTGGGCCCCTTGATTTGAAACGATACTGTGTGGGATAACATGATGGTGGATAAGGCATTTTGTAAGTCCTCAGATGGTAGTTTCGGCAGAAGCGTTACATGCAGGGAAGGCAAATCCATATCCAGAGTAAGTGTCCATTCCATTAATAACAAAACACTGCCCTTTTCATGATGGAAGTGGTCTAATTTAATCAACCTGCCACCAGGTTGCTGGCTGACTACCTCGAGGAATGGTGTCATACTGGGGACCCAGTTTTGGTCTTTGCTGCTGGCAGATTGGGCACTCAGCAGTGGCTGTAGCCAAGTTGGCCTTGGTGAGTGGAAGTCCATGTTGCTGAGACCGTGCATAATCTCTATCCATGCTATCATGGCCACTTGTTTTCAGGAGCCCATTGGGCAATGATGGGAGTAGCTGGGGAAAGAGGATGACTGGTTTCCACAGAATGCATCACCTATCCACTTGATTACTGAAATCCTCCTCTGCTGAGGTCACTTGCTGGTGAGCATTCACATGAAACACAAATATCTTCACTTCATTTTCCATTCAGAGAGGTCTATCCACATACCACTTCCCCATAGTTCCTTGTCACTCATATTTCAATTATGTTCCTTCCAAGTCCCTGACCATCCAGCCAAACCATTGGCCATAGCCCATGAGTCAGTATACAATCACACATCTGGCCATTTCTCTTTCCAAGTAAAGTGAACGACCAGGTGCACTGCTTGAAATTCTGCCCATTGGGAGGATTCCCCTTCACCACTGTCTTTCAGGGTCTGTGGGTATAATATGATAAATCTACTCTAACATGCCAATTTCCCTAAGCCTTTGGATACTTTCTTCTACAGTATACCAAGGCAGGTCTGGTATTTCAACTTGGTTTAGTGTAGGTCACCGTTTAATCCATGCTTCTTCAATCCAAACAAATGAACTATTAGATCCTTTCCTAACCTCTTCAGCTGAAATATTGAATGAAGAGTCTGCTTAGTGGGCTCATATCAGTAAACTCAGACTGATCCAACTTTATGTTCTTTGCACCATTATTCCACACCCTTAATAGCCATTCCCACATATATTTTCTAGGTTTATGTTTGTACATATTAGAAAAATCAAGCAATTCTTTTGGAGTGTGGCGTACCTCCTCCTGGGTCACACTTTGTACCTTATCTATTGGGGCTCACTGGGATTTAAGTCTAGGTATAGGTCTAGAAGGAAAAATAGTTGGTGAGCATATGTTCTGAGAACTTTCAGCAATGTCTTATAAGGCATCTGCCTCAGCCAATGCCCCAGGCAATGACTCAGACTCCTCCCAAGGTGATGACTCATATGTGGCCCAGGAAATATCTCAAAATCTCTTCAGACACAGCTGGGTTAATCTCATCAGATGGGAGTGGAGGGGTTAATGGTTTTAATGTGGAGGATGACTTAGCAGACAAATATGGAATAATCTCTTCAGATGGGAGTGAGAGGGCTGGTTCTACTGGCAGGAGTGATTCAATGGAATTTAGGGGCTCACTGTTCCCAGCCTCCTGATTATCTGCCCATATATCCCCATCCCACGTTTCAGGATCCCATTTCCTCCCAATCCATGCCCTCACTTTACCTTCAGACATCATTCGAGGTTGGGATTTCAATTGGTGTGGTAATTCAGACACTCTTACAATAAGACTCTGGGTTTGTTTTTCGGCAGTATCAGCTCTGTTACTACAAGAAATGAGGCTTTCTTTCAGGGTACAAATGACAACTTTGAGGTCATTTATGCAGCACTTGAGCTTTGAGTCTGAAGCCCTGAGCTCCTCTATTTCTTTCACCACTTTGTGTAGTGAAAGTAGGACCACCAACCAGCTTCCCTATCCTTCTCATTCTGACAAAATTGTAAAAAAGTATCAAACATGCAATCACCCAGAGCTTCTCCTCTCACTAATGCTTGAACTATTGGTGGTGATATTTTGCGTATTTCTATTGCCACCTCATGCCATGGATTAGCAGTCCCCTCTTTACTACTGGTAGCAGAGTCATCAACATCTTTAAGACTAATCAGACTTGAGAACAAATTTAGAAAACTTATCTTACAATTATGTTTCTCTAGAACCACTGTTGGTACCAAATGTCTTGGGCTGAGTTCTCTAGAGAAGAAAACCAGTGAAGCGTGTTTATATACATATATGTATATATATATATAAAGGTTTATATCAAGGAAGTGGCTCACACCATTGTAGAAGCTGGCAAGTCCCAAGTCCTTGGGTCTGCCATCAGGCTGGAGGCTTCTCCTGACTCACATAACTTCAAGGGCTGATAAACCCAAGATCAGCAGGTAAGCTGTGGAGGCCAACAAATCCCAAGATTGGCAAGCAATGTGGAGGACTCTGTCTCAAGTCCCAAGAACCAGGGGTCAGATGATGATAAGCCAGATGCAGAGCAAGCAAAAGCCAGCAAGCTCTGCCAGAACATCTGTCTTAGTTATCTAGTGCCACTATAATAGAAATACCACAAATGGGTGGCTTTAACAAAGAGAAATTTATTCTCTCACAGACTAGGAGGCTAGAAGTCTGAATTCAGGGTGCTAGCTCAAGGGGAAGCCTTTCTTTCTCTTGTCAGCTCTAGGGGAAGATCCTTGTCATCAATCTTCCTCTGGTCTAGGAGCTTCTCAGTGCCGGAACCTCGAGTCCGAAGGGTGCACTCTGCTCCTGGTGCTACTTTCTTGGGGTATGAGGTCTCCGTGTCTCTTTGATCGCTTCTCTCTTGTATATCTCAAAAGAGATTGGCTTAAAACACAACCTAATCTTGTAGATTGAGTCCTGCCTCATTAATATAACTGCTACTAATCCCACCTCATTAACATCATAGAGGTAGGATTTACAACACATAGGAAAATCACATCAGATGACAAAATGATGGATAGTCACACAATACTGGGAACCATGGACTAACCAAGTTGACAGATAATTTTAGGGGACACAATTCAATCCATTACAATGTCCATATATACTGGCTGCAGGCCACACCCAAAGGAAACTCCCTTTACAACTCACTGGCAGATCATATCAGATCATATCATGGAGGTGATTATATTATATCATAGAATGGAAGATAACTACATCATTACATAACTACCAAACTACATCATTACATAACTGCCAAACTACTGAGAATCATGGCCCAGCCAAACTGACACCAACCTCAACCATCACAGTCACCATGAGTCTGGTAACTTTATCTAGGGGCTTGGGTTCTGCCTTTTGGGTACCAGGCTCAAACTCCTTGGCTGTTCTAGGTATGTGTGCCCTGCAGGCTCCTCCAGTCCCCATGCTCTGGCCCACTCCTTCCCACCTGGGACCTTCAGCAACCGAAACAACATCTTCGACCTGTCCCAGTGTGAGACCTGCCCCGCGGGACTGGCCTGTCCTGGAGGTGAGTGAGGAGCGGAAAGGCAGCCTTGCCCTCCTGCTGGATCCTGCCTGTTGGTGCAGAACCAGCTCTACTCTGAGGCAGGGAGTCCAGGAAAACAAACTCGGGTGCTCAGACCCATTGTCCTCTTGCAGCTTGGGGTGCTCAAAGGATGGGACCAGAAAGAACACTCTGAGCTCCCGCCCCAGTGCCTCAGGACTAGTGCTAACCCACACCACCCCCACCCCAATACCTTCCCAGAGGGATGGGCCTGCTGTCTGTCCAGGGCTAGTTCAGGACTATGTTTGCAGGAACTGGGGGCCTGGACTCACCCTCCAACCCCTGCCCAGCTGGCCACTATTGCCCTCCAGGCACCAGACATCCGCCCCAGTTCCAGTGTTTGCCAGGCACCTGGAGTAACTGGACCGGGCTAGCCTCAGCTGAGGAGTGTGTGCCCTGTTCCAGGGGCTGGTTCTATGTCAGTGGGGCCAAGGCGCCCTTGGGGAAATGCCAGGCTGGGCATCACTGCCCACAAAGTGAGTGGGGCAAGGGTCTGCCCATTCAAGGCCATAGTTACTGCCGGCCTGGGCACCTTCTCTGGAGGGGGTGCAGAAGGAGGGGCCTCATTTGCAACTGGAGGGATGAAAGTTAGATCTTAGGAAGACTTCCTGAGAGAAGGGCTGGGGGAGCCAGCAGCCTTGTGCTCGCAGCTGGCTGAGGCTGGAGGCGTGACATCAGGAAGGGGAGTGACTAGCCACTGAGTGTCCTGACTGGAGAGTCAGCAGGGTGTGTCAGCCCAGACAAAGGGCGGTCTCCTGAAGGCTAAGTTCTGGGTGAGGGGCACTTCCTGCTCCTTGTCCCATCCCCAGTGGCCAAGGAGCAAGGTGACGGCAACGCTGACCCTCCTCTTCCCTCTAAAGTAGGTACAAAGTGGGGCACCCAGTTCCCCTGCCCATCTGGGACTTAGCTTCCAGACAGCCAACGAGCAGCTAGAGAGCTGTCTGCCCTGCTCCCCAGGGGCCTTCTGTCCCAGTGGGGCCCCCAGACCTGTGCTCTGCCCATGGTAAGCAAGGCCCAGGTGTATGACTGGGCTTAAAGTTAGGTCACCAAGTTTTTACTGAGTGTCTTTGAGGAGCCCAGCACTGTTCCTTAAAAGAAAGATGAGGCCCAGCCTCTGCCTCAGGATCTAGCAGTCTTGTTGGAGACAAGATTTGCAGAAACAGGACGACCAGGGCAGAAACACAGGAGGCTTGCAGGTGCCCCAGGTGCTGACAGAAGGGGATTCCACTCTGGGCTGGAGCAGAGAAGGAAGGGACCAGTGTGGAAGTGACTCAGTTCACTCCTTGGAAAACGGTAGAATTCAGAGAGGAGTGTGGAAGTTCACGTTGGGGATGTGGCACCCTCTCCAGCCTGCACCCCCTCTCCCAGTAGAGAAGCTGCTTCAAATGGCCTATCCTAAAGGCCAGGGGCTTCAGTAGGTAATTCCAGGTGAGGTCTCAAGAGATCATTTGGCCCAAGCTTTGGGGTTCCCTGTTTATTGATTTGTCTGTCTTATTAAGGTGAGCCTTTTGCTCTTTTCATCAAAACGAAAAAACTTTTAGAGTTTTCTTTTTGTGAAAAGTGGAAACCACATTAACCAAAATAAACTTCAGATCAAATAAAGATTTCAATGTAAAAAATAAGCCATAAAACTACAAAACAAAATAGAGATGAATAATTGTAAAATTTGGGGTAGTGGAGAGAATCTTGATAAGCATGACATTAAAGGCAAAAATAATTGAGGAAAAGACTGAAGGATTTACCACAATATTTCAAAGTTCTGTACTTCAAAGACATCATAAACAGAGCTAAAAGGCAAGCAACGAAGTAGGGGGGGCATCTGCAACACGGGTGACAGGTTGAGCCTCCATACACTTAATACCTCTCTATAGAAAGAGCCTTTACAGCTCAGTTAAAATGAGAGAGAGAGAGAACACAAGCACTGCAGAGGGATAGATGACTTTAACAAGAAGCACAGTGGCCCATAAGCTTGAGCCTGGTTTTAACATCTCCAGACCCAGCACTACCCAATCTGGGCTATGTTTGGAGCCACATCAGCCATACCTTCGGTCTGACCTCTGGGGCCCTTGAGCCCTGCGCGGAAGCTGGGGTGACAGAAGAACGCTTGCCTCTCTTGGAGAAGTGGTGAGCCCAGCTTCTCTCAGGGAAGGTGGTTACATCCTCAGCTATTTCTTCCTCCTCTAGGGGGACCTACCTCCAGCGTCTGGGTGCAGGGCTGCCTGTGGACTGTGCCCCATGCTCTGCTGGTCACCACTGCCTTGAACTGGGCACAACTGCCCCACTGCCGTGTGACGTTGGCAACTTCTCTGTAAGTGTCTGCCTGGGGATTGGGGTTGAGGGGAGAGGGAAAATCCTTCTGCTGCCCCTCAGAGGGCTGGGTGTGGGAGGGATCCAAAGCCAGGAAGGTGGAGGGGCCTAGCCATGGGGAGTCTGCCCCAAAGAGGCAACTCCAGCATCTGGTACCTCCCCGGAGTAGGGATGAACCTCCTCAGAGCACAGCTCCCACCATGCAATTGAGGGGGCTCAGGTCTGCAGTTCGACTCCACCAGCTGCTCCCCGGAAACCCTAACAGGCAGTTCTACTCTGTCCTATACGGTTGCTATGAGTCCGAGTTGGCTGGATGGCAATGGATTTTTTTTTTTGGTAGGTCTGCTCCAGGCTGGGCTGGGGCCTGGGGAGGCCTCACCACCTCTGGGGCAAAAAGAGAGTGAGGGGGAAAATGGATGGGTGGGACCTTGCTCCTGGGCCAGCCTAGGGTTCTGTTCCCAGCTGGGTGCGAGTCTTTGTTCAAGACGGAGCTTGAATAAAACATTTCTCCAGGCAGAAGCTGAAGGAAAAGGAAGGAGGATGCATCGGAATCTGAAGGAGGGGATTCTGGGGGAGGTTTGCCATCACAGTCTGCTGAGGAGCTAACAGTGTTGGCTAAGCTCTTGGAGGAGTTCCTGGGTGGTGCAAACTGTTAACGTGCTTGGCTGCTAACCGAAAGGCTGGAGGTTCGAGTACACCCAGAGGTGTTCCAAAAGAAAGGCCTGGCAATCTACTGAAAAATCAGCCACTGAAAACCCTATGGAGCACAGTTCTACTCTGACACACACAGGACCACCATAAGTCCAACTCAATGGCAACTGGTTAACTGGTTAAGCCCTTGGAACTGCTGATTCACTGCAGCTGCCTGGGTTGGGAGCATGGGGCTCCCATCAGCTGCGTACCTACTATCCCCAAGCGGCAGCTCTGGAGCAAGTTGGGAGGGCCCTGGGTTCTGGAGGGCTTCTAGAGTCTTGCACACAGCTTCTTGTGCACACTGCTTCCTCCCAGGCAGAGGGATCACTGTGATCCCCAATTGGGTGAGGGTCTCCATCTGGTTTCCTCCCTGCAGGAAGCTGCCAGTGGTGATGGTATGAAGACTTCATTTCATTCAGCCGGTAAAGCAGTGAGGAGGACATGATTTTTCTTGCAGACCCAACAAGCAGTTGGTGCCCTCTTCCCACTGCCCCCACCCTTCCCTGCCCATCATTTGTCTGTATCGAGTGTCACGAGGAATTCTAAAGATAGTTACCGGATTTGCAGTTTGAGGGGACAGTGGCATTGCATAATTACCTTGTCGCTCTCCAGCTGCCTCCCTGGCAAGC
The DNA here is from genome assembly GCF_000243295.1 of Trichechus manatus latirostris. Lineage (NCBI taxonomy): Eukaryota > Metazoa > Chordata > Mammalia > Sirenia > Trichechidae > Trichechus > Trichechus manatus. The sequence goes on along the minus strand of NW_004444292.1, from coordinate 202,191 downwards.
TTCCATAAATAGAGAAGTTTGGCAGTGATTCTAGGAAGTGTCATAAGAGCAGGGAAGTGACAAGTGACATGTGGGAGTTACGAAGAACAAGCAGAAACTTCAGAGTCATTTTTATCTCAACTCATGTTTCTTCACTCCCATCACTTAGGGCCAACCCAGGGCTGGGCAGAATTTGTTTTTTATTTAGTCCTACACAGTGTCTCCACACAGGTGAATTGAGCTCGATCGCTGCTGCCCAGAGAACTCAGATTGTCTTTTGTGGAAACACACTCTTCCCCTCCTTCTTGCCAAGTACTGTCATCACCCTTATATCTATATGAAAAAACCCAGTTGCCATCGAGTGGACACTGACTCGAGGTGACCCCATGTGTCTCAGAGTAGAACTGTGCTCCATAGGGTTTTTAAAGGTAGATTTTTCAGAAACACATTGCCCAAGCTTTTCTTCCAAAGCACCCCTGGGTGGACTTGAACCTCCAACCTTTTAGTTAGCAGGGACTGCTTATATCTATATAGACTTTTACAATTTGCAGAGTGCTTTCACATATGTTAGCTCATTTATTCCCCCACCAGCACATTGCTACATTTCAGGAATGAGGAGGAGGACTTAAGAGGGACAGGGGACTTGGCCAAGGTCACAGAGCCAGCAGATCGCAGAGCTGGGACGCAAACCCAGCAGTGCTCCTGACGCTCGGTATTCACTTGACACCAGTGCCCAGGCTCTGAGACCCGAGGGCCCAAGAGGTTCTAACCTGGACACTTTGCAGAGTCCTGGCAGGATGCAGGTGACGTTGTACAGGGTAGGGTTGTGCAGAGTCCTGTAGGACCCAGTGCCAGAACTCCTCACTGAGCTCTGGGCCTTGAAGGCTGCGTCTGCTTGTTCTAACTGTACCTCACACATGGGCTTGTGGAGATCTTGATTCCCAGCTCCCTCCTCCAGGGATTTACAGTCTTGTGGTCCAAGCCAGACACTCAGAGAGCACCTCAGCTCTGCTTCTCTGAGCTCTGTGCAGTGTGGACTCTAGTCAAAACCTGTGAAATTATAGGATTGAACTCCTGTCCTGCTCCCAGCAGCCTGTCCTCTCCCTTTTCACCAATAGGGTGCACACACAGGCTATGGGGCATGCACAGAGGCTGGGCCTGGCAGCCACATTCCCAATTCAAGTCAGCACCTTTCCTGAGTGCCTACTATGTGCCAGGCCCTATCCTACATGTTAAAGGGATAGAAAGAAATGTGACCTTATTCCTAACCCTCCTTTCCAGGGTTCAGGCTATCTCTGGTGTCAGGAATGCCCAGGAGGAAAACTCTGCAACCAGACAAAGTTGGCAGGACCCTGGCCTGTCCACCTGGGTACTACTGCCCAGCTGAGGGCCTGCTGCCCCTCCTCTGCCCCATGGTGAGACCCCTCCTCAATCCCAGTGAGGTATCTCTGGGCTTCTGCATGGGAAGGCTCTGGAACCATTGGACCTGGGCTGAGGGTTGGGACAGATGTGTCATGGCCACAGCCCAGTGCTCAGCCCTCTGCCCCCAGATGCAGATATAGAATCACTTTCTGGCAGCTGGTTTCTAATAGCATACTCCAGGCAGAAGGTCACAGAAAGAGTTACCCCAGGTGTGGGGAGGTGGCAGGGAAGCAGGGAGAACAGGGAGGGGCTTAGGTAGCTGGGAGACAGAGGCTCAGGTTTAGCTCCCAGCAAAAGTGGAAGGCAGGAAACCTTGTCTCTAGCTTCCAGGATCCCCTTCCCCACTCTTCCCCTGTCCCTAAACTGTGGTTGCCCCTCCCCAAGGCACACACACCTCTTCAGGTGACCTGGAACCTCCATTCTCTCTTCCCTCCTGCTATCAGAATCTTGCTTTCAGGAGAGACTTTGATATCAGTTATTTATAACCCACTGTGAATGAGTTATAGTTAAAACATTACTTGGTGGGTGTTTTGCAGTCAAACACTTGTGGTCTCTCAAAAAGTAAACCCTATGTATTCGTGTGTGTGTGTGTGTGTGTGTGTGTGTGTCTGTGTCTGTGTCTTGGGGGGTCAGTTCTTCCCAGTTCATGGAAGCCCACCAGCAAGCTGTCTTCTTCTCCCCTTCTGTGCAGACTGGTCTGGCCCTGCCCTCAGATATTCCTCTGCCCCTTCCTTGCCAGAGTGGCCCACAGGCCTGGGGCTCCCAGGACCTTGACCTTGATATCCTTTACTCTGTCCAGGGCACTTTTCGTGAGGCCCCTGGTGCAGCCCTCGAGGAGGACTGCCAGCTGTGTCACCCTGACACCTTCTGTGACAGAGCCGGCCTGGCAGAGCCAGAGGGCCCGTGCTGTCCTGGGCACTACTGTGGGCCTGACTCCAACACCTCCTCCCTGGTGAGCTAGGCTCCCACCAGGGCCTCCCCGAGTTAAGGCTGGGCAAGTGTCGGGGCGGGGGGATTCACACTCTAGTGGGGGAGATGAGAACCTGCAGCAAAGATATGAGGAGACTGTATTGCAGAGACAGAGTGGGTAGAACTGGTGCCAGTAAACATGGCCAGTGAGCACTTACTGTGGAAAATAAAAAGCACGATAGCATCTAATGCCAAGGAGCACTGGTGGTGCAGTGGTTAAGCGCTCAGCTGCGAACCTAAAGGTCAGTGGTTGGAACCAACCAGCTGCTCCACAGGAGAAAGTTGTGGCAGTCTGCTTCCATAAAGATTTATAGCCTTGGAAAGTCTTTTGGGAAGTTCCACTCTGTCCTATAGGGTTACCATGAGTCGGAATTGACTTTACAGCAAGGGGTTTGATCTAATGCCAGCTTCCCAGGCTTCACTGGAAAAGGGATCAAAGCAGAAGATTTAGTTTAGCTGATGTCCAAATACAAATCTGTCTTCACTTAAGAAAAGGCACAGGCTTGTTGACAATTGAGGGCACACAAAGCATCATCATTTTTGTACCATACTCGTTGCTGTCAAGTTGATTCTGACTCATAGTGACCCATAGGGTTTCCAAGGAGCAGCTGGTAGATTTGAACTGCTGACCTTTTGGTTACCAGCCTGACCTCTTAAGCACTGTGCCACCAGGGCTCCTTTTGTACCATGTGCATCTGCTAATCACCAAGCACAAATGTAGTTAATGAAGCCCTGTGAGGGCATCAACATGGGATGTAAGTCTGGCAGAACAATCTTGCAATAAGTAACAAGAGACTCAAGGCAGTCTGAACATTTTGATCCAATAATTCCAACATGGGAGAAAAACTGAAAGGAAACAAAAAGGGGAGGAACACCCAAAGGCCCAGTAATAGGAAAATATCTAGGTAGAGTTACGGCATACCAACACAGTGGGACACTAGATAACTATTAATAATGACAAGTAGGTATACAGTGAGTTGGAATTGACTCGACAGCAATGGGTTTTTGCTTTAGGTATACTGTGCTGTTACAAGAAAATTTATGAAAATATCTATCTATACCTTAATATATATGTGTTTATTTTATATATGTTATGATATATATCTAAACATATCATAACGTATGTATCTGAATATTTGTATCTGTGTTAGAGAGATAGATAATGGATAGAGAGATAGAAAGATGCACTTTATAGCAATTAAAGCCATGTATCAGTACTGTTAGCAAATAGGCAGAAGATTAGAATTGTTTAGGTTGCTTAACAATTAGAATTTGTTTCACTTTTCTGAAAATTTAAATTCCCAGAACATCTCCCAGAGGAACGTGTCAGTGCAAATTAATGTACATAAGGGCTGAGGGACACAGGTAGAGCAGAAGTGGGGGGCATGAATCAGGGCAGCTTCCTCAAAGGGGGCAGTTTAAGGAGGGAACCAGGTGGAAGGAATCCCCTGCTTTCAACTGTTAAGTCTCTTCATGTCCCCTCTTCCCGGAGGGACTTCCCTTTGGTGACCTCTGCCCAATAGGCCATTTCTGCCCTGCTGGCACCAGGAACCCCAGGCAGAGGCCCTGTCCGGCAGGCACCTGGAATGAGAAGAGAGGGACAACAGACCTGAGCTGGTGCCTGCCCTGCCCCCCTGGGCTTTTCTGTGCTGAAGCAGGCCAGGCTGCTCCTTCAGGCCCCTGTGTGCCAGGTAAGGACACTCCCCATCTTCCTAAAGGGCCAGGGGGTAAGACAACAAACAGAGTGTGACCAGGGCCAGCCACCTCCGCACTGGCCCTGGGTACCTAGCTCCCAAGATGGAGGCCACTAGAGATACAAGCATGGTGGAGTGAGGATGGGCCGGTTGAAGGCAGAGGGCAAGGGGGCTTCTAGGATGTAGTGTGGTATGTGCACAGACACCACCCTCTGTTACTGTCCACTTAAACTACCCTGGGGATGCACATCTCCTCTTGGAGAACACTGCTCCGCCTGTGACCGGGAGAACATTTTGACAAGTCTCTACAGAGGGGCTGAGAGTTCTCCAAGGCTTCCAGGATGGGGCCGCATGGCCAGTAGGACTTCTGAGGGCTCCTGGAGTGTGAGGGCTGTAGACAGCAGAGGAGAGATAGGCACGGCTCTCCCCTCCTCCCCGCAGACCTCGGCCTCTCCTTCACTGGTGGACCGGTGCTTAAAGATGTAGATTAAAGGGGACCCCCAGTTGTTAGCTCATCTGGGACAGAGCCCATGCAGGGCCCTCATGGGTGGAAATGAAAGAAGCCCATTTTCAGCCGCCCACAAAGCAGGAGGTAAACCCCAATGCCTTCTCCGCTTCCAGGGTTTTACTGCACAGGGCAGGCGCAGACCCCGAGACCTGTCACTGGGCTGTGGGTAGGCCTCTGTCCTGAGAGCCACGCCTGCTCCAAAGGGGAGCATGGCAACAGCTCAGGTACTGAGACGGGAAGGGGTTGGTAGGGGTGGGGCCACTAGGTGACCAAGACCAAGAGAGCCGCCTGCCTTGTCCTGCTGGGTCTTACTGCCCATGTGGCCAGGAGAGGATCTACTGTCCTGGTTGTTACTGCCCGAGGGGAGCTGACAGCCTCCGCTTGCCCTGTCCTTGGCAGACATTCAGTCCATCTCAGGGCCTAAGCTGGGTCCAGGGCTGCCAGACAGGCCCCACAGGTGAGGAGATGAGTTGGGGGTCAAGTAAGGTGTCTTCTGACAAGGAAAGTTGAGGCCGTGTCTTGGGGCCTGGGGAAAAACTAGAAACCTCCTCTTTCTGGTGGTCCAGGGCACAGGAGACCCTATGGAGAGTGACTATGAACAGGGCCTTTGGATCCAGTCAGAATCCCAGTGGCACCATTTCCTAACTGTTAAGACTTGGGAAATTACTTAGCCTTTTTAAGACTCAGTTTCCTTGTGTGTAAAATCGGAATACTAATAATTCCTACTTCATACTGTTAGGGTGAAAATTAAATAAGACAAAACACATGAAAGGCAGTAAATAAAAAAGTCCTGACTGAGACAGACACTTCTGTGGAGAAAACAAGCGACTTCACTTGGATTTTAGCTAAGTCATTCACCCAAAGTTTAATCATTACAAAATAAGATTCAGTAACATGTCATGTCCCTTCAAGCCGTATTACAATCCCATCGAAAGATTGTTCTTCTGGGAGAGGAGGCTGAGGGGTGACTTTGCCACTGTCTCTCAGACCAGACTCCAGCCATTCTTGTGCCTCTTGGGAGCAGATTCAGGGCTCATGTGGCTGTATGAGAACCATCAGGAAGAGCCTTCTGATAGGGAGAGGTTTTAAATGCTGAACTAAGCTAGAGGGATCATAAGATCATGAATCATAGGATGTTGGGGCTGAAAGAAGCCGAGGGAACAGGGCTTCCCACCATGTCCTTTTTCAAATCATGAAACTCGGTCCCTTATCTGTGCAGGGCTCCTACCAAGGCCCCATCAGAGCTCCTGTGTCTCCAGAGGGTCTTTAGAGGCAGGGGTATGCCCGGGGTAGTCTCTATGCCTGCCCAGTGCGGGGCCTCTCTGGCCCATGGCTGGCAGTCAGCCCATGTGCTGTGGATTTTGTGGGGAGCCAAGATGCTCCACACCCAGCAGTCCCTGTTATCCTGCCTTCTTCCTCCACCCTCTGGCGACCAATTTTTTGAGTATGATGTGTATTACTCTACACCTTTCCCTTCATTTCTATCTGTGTACAGACAAATTTGCCATCTTCTGGGGACAGTTACAAAAATAGGATCATGTATTATTCTTTCTTTTCTCTCCCCATAGAAGTGCGAAGATTATCTTCTCTTTAGAGTGATTATTTGTATAATAACTTGTGCCCTTTATAATTTCAAAAGGCAAACCAAAAAAGTAAATAGTGGCAGATGTAGAAGCATCTACATTTAACCAAGACAGGAGTGTCACAGAGGTCTGGTGTCCAGCTGCCCAACCTCTCCCTCACACTGCTCTGGGGTCTCCAGCTCTCTCACGCTGTCCTCCCACAACTGCGAATGGTGCCTAGAATGGCCAAACTCTGACATCCCAGCTAGCTCCCTGCCTTTGGGTTCTCAAGCAGGGTCCCACCCAGATGACCTACAATTAATAAAGAAAGGAAAGGCACCCCTGAAGTTATCTTAAAACCGAACAGTAGTTTAGCTTAATGAGTAAAAAAGGCCTACCTTGAACATTATGCTCTTTTAAGAGCTATCTATATGGGATCAAATTGACAACAGCAACTTGAAAGATTGGATGGGAACCTTAGAGGGCAGTGAGTTTATGTTAATGAGGGAGGAACAACTTGGAAAAGGAGGGTAAAAATGGTTGTACAACTCAAAGAATGTAAACAATGTCACTAAATTGTACATGTAGAAACTGTTGAATTGATATAGGTTTTGCTGTGTATATTCTCAACAACAACAAAATAAATAAAATTCAGGAAAAAAAGAAAAAAAGGGAAGGCACTTGAGGACTAGCAATGGTTCATGGCATCACTCCCAAACTCTCCTGAACATTTTGGAGGTCAAGTCTGGGCTGGGGCCCTGGATGTAATTGCTGTCTGGCAGCTTAGGGTGCTGTTAATCCACCTTCAGTCTTTACCCCTTATTCTAGGACTATGCCCTACTGTGAAGGGGTGTATGTGTGTGTGGGGGTGGGGGTGGGGGTTATTTAGTGATGAGCTCTGGGCAGGGGAAGGGCCACACTCACTCTTCTGTGATTGTACTCACTGCTGACTGTCTGAGCAGGAGCTGCGGTCACTGACCCGGACAGAATCCTCTTTGTGACTGCAGGGGGTCCCTGCCCTCCGGGCCACTTCTGTCCAGTGGGCACTGCGGTGCCCCTCCCCTGCCCTGTGGGCACCTTCTCAGGTAGGTGAGTGTCATTGCCTCCAGACCTATGGGGGTTAACCCAGAGCTATCTTCCTTAGGACTCAAAAGGGCAAATGACAACCTCCTGGTCCTCCCTCTCGCATCTGACCGTCTGACCAATGGCACCTCTCAGCCGGGAGAATGTAGGGCCTTTGAGAGCAGTGCTGTGAAATGTCTACCTGACCAGGCAGTAGAGGAGAGAGAGAGTTGACCAGAACAAGGGCAGGCAATAAGGGCTGCTGGGAGCCATTATGAATGAAGCATACCTGCCTGTATCTCATTTGAGACTAGCACCCCACTCTCCCTACCTCAAGGAACCTCCCAGGCCCCAAGAAAGGATATCCCAGATCCAGGGGACAGCTGTGGTGCCAATGGCTGAAGGGCTGTGGAATGTTCTGATTGTAAGTGGAAGCTCCCAACGGTTGGTAGCCCTGGACAGCCTGAGCTTAAATTGGGCATTAAGATGGAAAAAGAAAAATATATCCTATCTTAGGAGAGACAGAAAGCTTGCCTGTCACACTTTCCTGAAGGCACATGCTAAAATGCTACCCTAAATCCATTGTAAGCAGGAGAAATCTCAGGGAGCCCCAGAAAGGCATGTCTCCTGCCAGGATGTGCATCCGTTTTTCCAGAGCCCCTTGGCCCCACTGACCTACCTTGTCATTGCCTCAGGGCTTTCCTCTCAGGCTCATCTCCCGAGGTTTCTTTCTGTCTCCCCAGGATGTTTCTCTCCATGGCCTCTGAGTGCCTGGCCTGCCCCTCTGGCCATTTCTGCGGTGCCTCTGGCCTTGCTGCCCCCTCAGGGCCCTGCTCACCTGGCTACTTCTGTCTGGCAGGAGTCTTCTCACCAACCCCGACAGGTAAGGAGCCTCTCAGGATGGGAGTGGACCCTGGAGCAGCAAGACATCACTGAGTCGAGGGCATTCTCATGGTGGGGTGATGACTAGGGGTGGGTAGTTAGAGGACAGAGGGGAATTGGAGTGGCAAAGTGTATTAGCAGGGGGAGATGTGATATTTGGCCAAGGTATTTGGAGATTCCTGAAACAACGTTGGCCTTCCCATCCCTCCTGGCCCAACACAATGTTTCCCATAGTGTAGTTGAATGGCCACCACATTGAGTCCTCTGGGGTCTTGTTAAACCTGCAGGCCCACCTAGACCCACCTAAAGACTTGAATGTCATGCATTTGCAGGGAGGTGGGCAGGGAGAGGAGTCCCTGGGTGGCGCAAATGGTTAAGAGCTTGGCTACTAACCAAAAGGTTGGACGTTTGAAGACACATGTTGGAAGAAAAGCCTGGCAATCTACTTCAAAAAAATCAGCCATTGGAAACCCTGTGGAACACAGTTCTACTCTAACACACATGGGGTTACCATGAGTTGGAGTCGACTTGACAGCAACTGGTTGGGTTTTTTTAGTTTTGTGCAGGGAGAACTGGCGGGCTTACTAAAGACTAGCCAACAGAAACTAATATGACCCTGGGATCACATGGGCCACCCAGAGCAGGGGCCTCATCACTGGCTGGGGTCTTTGGGGGCTGGAGACAACACCTTGTGGGCGAGCTGAGCCCCAGGCTGAAGCTCCCAGAGCAGACCTTCCACAGACCCTGAAAGGCCAGGGCAGGCGGAGTTAGGTAGGGACTTGGGGAGGCTCGAGTCCCCATTGTCTGCTCACTGTAGTGACTGTGACCCTCACCTCTGAGGGTTCGCCTTGCCCTTCCACCTCCAGAGGTCATGTGGGCAGGAGGGAGTTCAGGTTTCACAGAAACACCTGACGGGGGGTAGCTGAAGCCTGGGCCAGGGGCTTTAAAATTTCTGTTCTTTTAATACTTCCATTGTTCAGAAAACATTTGAGGTAAGATTCCAGCTCCTGGATGGGAGATTAAGTTCTGGGGAGTCAAGGGTAGGGAGCAGTAGAGCAGGAACCATGTCTCAGTGCAGGCTGGGTGAAGAGTATGGGTAGGGTCCACTGCTTAGTCAAGATAGTCAACCAAAAACAGAGGCAAGCATCCTTGTTTATGAAAACTAAAGGTGAAAGCAGTGTTCTCTAAGTTTGTTTTATTAAAGAATAAACCATTGCTGTATCCTAACCAGAGCACTGTAGGGAAGTCAGAAAATCTGGGTTTGAGTCTGGACAAGAGCAGAATGACACCAGGCATGGCATTTACCATCTCAGGACTTTATCCTCATAAAACTGGGATAATTTTCCTGCCCTTTCTGCCAAACAGAGATCTTCTGAAGTGCAAATAATGTAACATATGTGGAAAACACGTGGTTTTTGATCTGTTAGGGGCTGTATGTAAGTTAGTTATCAGTATTACTTCTTTCTAAAACCTTTGAACTTGGCTGAAAGCTGTATCAAAATAGCCCTGGCCCAAGCCCCAGCAAGGCCACACTGGGCCCCAGTATTCCTACATAAGCTGCCCCAGCCCAGGGTACTCTCTTGTGCTGGGCCTGTCCCTCTCACTCAGCTTCCTCCCTCCCCCTCAGGTCCCTCAGAGCAGGGTGGCCCTTGTCCCACAGGCCATTTCTGCCCCAGAGGAACTAGCCTCCCCGACCCCTGTCCTGCCAGCTTCTACAGCAACCTGACTGGCCACGCCTCCTGCTTCCCCTGCGCCACCGGCTACTACTGCCCTGAGAATTCCACCTCCTACAGTGGATACTCTGCCCCACTGGCTTCTACTGTCCCCTAGGTAAGTGCTGGGCTGGGCAGAGGGCTGCTTCTGCAGGTGTTCCAGACTTGGCTAAGGGATGCTTTGTGAAGTGCTGTCGAACCGAAGAGCACACAGGCATGTCCTCCGCGTCTTAGACTTTCCCACAGCCCCAAAAAGGCCCTTCGTAGGGGCATAGCTCAGAGCAGGTGGCCATCAGCTCCTGCTTTATCTCTAAAAGTCATAAGAGTGTTGCCTTCTGTTTTATAATACAGCCAAATTGGTTAAAAAATAAAGATTAAAAATTACCTTACCAATATGTTTCCTGGAGCCCTGGTGGTACAATCGTTAAAAGCTAGGCTGCTAACCAAAAGGTCAGCAGTTTGAATCTACCAGCTGCTCCTTGGAAGCTCCATGGGGCAGTTCTACCCTGTCCTATAGGGTCACTATGAGTCAGAAACCACTTGATAGCAAGGGGTTTGGTTTCTGCATCTTTCAGTAGGAGTCCCTGGGTGGTGCAAATGGTTAATGCACTCGGCTGCCAACCAAAAGGCTGGAGGTTCAAGTCTACCCAGAGGTGCCTTGGAAGAAAGACCTGTCAATCTACTTCCGAAAAATCAGCCATTGAAAACCCTATGAAGCACAGCTCTACTCTGACACACATGGCATCACCCTGAGTCGGGGTTGACTCCATGGCAACTGGTTATCCTTTCAGTGGCCACAGGGCCCAGGGATGCATATTTCCCAGCTTGACAGTCGCTGGTGTGTCTGTTGAGGTGGCTGAGCCCTGCCAGGGGGGCACAGGGAAGGGTGAGCTCTGTTGTGTCACCTGCCCCAGGCCGCAGAGTCCACTGGCCCCTCAGGGCCCACCAGACCTGGTAGAAGAGGAGGCCAGGGTTGCCTTTGGCTCAGGAGGGGTCAGGAGCCAGCTGTCCTGGGAGCTCTTCTCCTCTGAACTTTACTTCTCAGGCACCAAGTATGCCACCCAGTTTCCCTGTCCTCGGGGCTACTACAACCTGGACCTGCTGGCCCAGAGCCTGGACAGCTGCCTGCCTTGCCCCCCTGGCCACTACTGCGGGCAGGAGAATCTGACCCAGGCCTCAGGGCTTCGTGACCCAGGTGAGTTCCTGCAGCACCCTAAAAGGGCCCCTGCCACTCCCTCCCTGTACTTTGTGGCACCTCACACTCAGGCGTGTCCTGCTTTGTCTGAGCTGGGAGGGCTGAGTCTGTGGCTGTGTGAGCTAGCTGCCTTTGGCCCCTCTCAGACTGCCAGCCTCCTGCCTCCACTGCTGTCCCCTCTTTCAGGGTGGTTCTGTGTGTCTGCCACATGGACAGCACGCCCCTTTGACCTGGACAACTACACAAGCACCAATTGCCTGGGTCCGGCCACGGCCACGGGAAGGAAGTGCCTGGCAGGCTTCTACTGTCCCGAGGGAAGCCCTGAACCCACCCCCTGCCCATCAGGCTCTTTCTGTGCCATCCCTGGTAAGAGGACCATGCACCCAGTCCCAGTGACCAGTGATGGGGAAGGCCAGGCCCACTCAGCCGTCACTTTGCACCCAGGGCTCCCCAAGACCAGCAGAGAGCTGGGTGTCGGCTTGGCTGCTCCCACTGGCTGTGCAACACTGGGTGTGCCCCTGATCTCTTGGAATGCCAGCTCTCCCATGAAATGAGAACTGGTGTCTGTACCTGCCCCGTAGTGTGGCTAGGTTTGGCACACCTACTTTGTTATGCTGACTCAGTAGTCACAGGTGTTATCACTGTGAGGTACATGCGAGCAGACAATTAGCACACAGTGCAGTCCCCTCAAGACCAGGCACAGGCGAGAAGGGGCACTGTGCTGGTCCCCCAGCAGAGGGCGGGCTCACTGGCCTCTCCACTCTCTCGCTGAGTGCAGGGTCTGAGTGCCCACACTCTTCTGGCCCCCCCTGTGATGGGCCACTTGGGATTCAGAGACAAGTTCCATTGCTGCTTTTCCCTCTGGGGTTGCAGAGGGGTGCAATTAAGACCTTAGCCTCTGGAGCTGGCTAACTTGTTTCCTGATCTCAGCTCTGCCACTTACTGACGACCTCAGGCTCCCTGTAAGCCTCAGTTTCCTTATCTGTACACTGTCGGTAATGATGGTATCTCTCTCACGGGGTTAGGGGAGGGGGGAACAAGACCAAGCACTCAGCCTTGAAGCCTCAGCACAGGCCTTAGCACACTATCAGCAGCTGTTGTCATTCCGAGCCCCAGCTTAGAACCTCCCAACCAGGCTGAATCCTCCGAAGACCTGGAGCTGAGCAGGGACCTGTCTACCCTCCAGGGCCAACTTCTCTTCAGGAACAGTCTCTCCAAGACCCACCAACCTCTCCTTCTCTGCCCCCAGGCCTCTCTACACCTAGAAGGGCATGTCTGGCTGGCTACTTCTGTGCAGAGGGAGCAGTGACCCCTGCGCCAGAGGATGGGGTCACTGGGGCCCCCTGGCCCCCGGGAGCCTTCTGCCGTGAGTGTCTCCTCAGCCCCACTCCAACCGATCCACCCTCCTGGGTCCAGGGCTATGACAGACCTGAGTTCCTTTGGCTTGTACCTTGACCCAGCCACCTGGAGGCCAGAAGTGCTGGAAGTGCTGCAGAGGGTGTGGTTAAATTATTTGGGTGTTTGTCTGTGATTTGGTTGCTTAGGGTGGACAGCTGAGAGCCAGTGACACCTGCCTTGTCATACCTGGGAGCCCTGTTAGCTCTCAACTGGACTGAGCCCTGACCAGTCTTCTCTAGCTACAGGTGGAGGGTCTGGTCTCATGTGCTGCAGAGGGGCCAAGGAGCCAGGCCAACAGGGAGGTTGGGCAGAGGTGGGTCCTCCATGCACTGCAACACCACAAAGGCCCTGGAGCATCTCCTGGGCCACCCAGTGCTCTGAGCCAGGTTGACTTCTGCTGCCGGTGACAGTGCTCTGTTTCCTGGGCCTGTGGGCCTTCCCTGAGCCATGTTGAAGCTGCTCCCTGTACTCTCAGCTACAGGGTCCCAAAGGCCCACTCTATGTCCTGCCGGCACCTTCTCCAGCCTCCTGGAGCAGACCAGTCCCTCTGCCTGCCAAGCCTGCCCATTGGGCTTCTACTGCAAGCAGGCTGGTCTTCAGGCCCCGAGTGGGCAGTGCCCAGCAGGTGAGGTGCAGGAAAGGACCTGGGGTGCTGGGGAAGGGAATGTGGTCATTAGTGAGAGCTCCCAGAGGGGAACTTCGGACTTCCAGGCACTGGCTCCATTACACATGCTCCAGAGGACATTACTCAGGCTCTGGGTGGGGACAGTCCTCACTCAGCGCCCCCTCTCCTTTCCAGGTTATTACTGTGACTCCAGTGTGGGGCCAGTCCAGGATTTCAGCCTGTACCCCTGTCCTCAAGGGTATTACTGCCCCCTGGGCATAACCAGGGCTATATACTACAGCTGCCCAGTGGCCACCTATGATCCTCAGAAAGGGCTGGCCAGCGTCGCGGAGTGCCAGCTGTGCCCTGCTGGGAAATTCTGTGCACTAGCGGGACTCACTGCACCAACAGGTACAAATGCACCCGGGGCGTCCTACAGAACAAGGCTTAGCAGCGGGCGGGCCTAAGCAGTGGGCCCCAATCCCTGAACCAGGCTGGCAAGGAGACCCTTCAGGGAGAAGTTCCACAGAACTGGATCACTGATGCTCAAACTAGGCAACATTTGGCCAGAGTGCTATGGGCTTGTTGGGCTGAAAGCTGTTTAAGTTTTCACAACTTTCCAAATACCCTTTGTACCAAAAACACACGGAGTGCTGTTTAAGTACCATGTCCCTGGGTACCCAGGAAGTCAGGAGGCATGGGTGGGCCTCCATGTCTGTGTCTAGAAAGCTCTCCAGATGATTCTGATAACCACTCAGAATTGGGAGCCCCTTCTCAACTCACCTCCTGCCTTGACACAGGACCATATTTTGGCTATGGCTCCACTGCCTCTCCCAGACACCCTGCCAGTGACTCACAAGCCACCAGGTCAGGGGTTCTTCCTGAGAGACTTAGTGTTTCTGTCTCTCCAGTTTGGTTTATTTGGGTAGGAGGGACTAAGTAGGGGAGGGCTGCCACTTTCTTGGGATATTTAAGTGGCTGGGAATGTTTGATTCATCCATGCCTGGCAGTTGACAATCCCTGAGGATGCCAAACCCCAAATGGGGCCAGATCCCACACCCTATTTGACCCAGGAGCTTGGTTCTGACTAAACCTGGAGGAGGGGCCATTCCAGTCCCAGCTTGGCCTGTGGCCTGAGGCTGCTGCTGACCCATGTTGGGCTGGCTTTGTGTTAGGGGCTCTTGCAGCCCATGGCCATCATCAGGGTCGGGTGGGAAAGCTGGGAGAGGCCTGCGGGCTTGTCATATGGAGACCATCAGGGAATGACTGATGAGGTATCCTCTCTTCTAGGGGACTGTGCTGCAGGGCACTGGTGTAAGAAAGGTGCCTCCTTCAAGGACCCCGCTGATGGGGAGCAGGGACTTCTCTGCCACCCTGGGCACTTCTGCCTCGAGGGTACCATGTTACTTCTAGGGCCATCTGTTACCATGCCAGGGCTTAAGGAGTTCACCTCCCTTCCAGAACCCCCTGCTGGTAGAAGATGGGTCCCCATGGGTTTTGGCCTCTTCTCCCAACACATGCTCCAGTGGCATTTCATGCAGGGCCAGGGCTGTGCTGAGTGGGAGGCTGAGCAGACACTGCTTCCCCTTTGCACAGGATACCGTCTCCCCAGGGATACCCCAACCCCCTCTGCTCCACAGTCCTCCACTTTCCCATCCCCTAAAGCCTCCTCCAGTCTGGACTTCAGGAAGTCTCACTTGAGTAGCTGACCTCCCAGTTCTGACTCTCACTCTTTACTCCATCATCTCCTCAGTTACTGCTCACAAAGGATGCCTTTTCTGGCATCAAGGCCTTTCCTTGGAAACCCTGGTGGTGTAGTGATTAAGAGCTATGGCTGCTAACTAAAAGGTGGGCAGTTCAAATCCACTAGGTGCTCCTTGGAAACCCTATGGGACAGTTATACTCCATCCTATGACTATGAGTTGGAATCAACCCGACGGCGATGGGTTTGTTTTTGGTTTTAACCCTTATTTGCTTGATGGCAGGGACTCAGCTTTTCATTTCCCTTGTAACCAACTCTAGCAGAATCAGGGGTATAGTTTTCTGCCTCCTATGACCATGTATTCAACGAAGTTACCTAAGGCTTCCAAAGTAGAACCTGTCCCTGTCCTCTGGAAGCTGAGAGTGGGGGGCATTTCTATATTGGGATGTATGGACAGTGACATAGGCTGGGTAGGAGGGATTCAGTGGCTTATGAGCCCAGCTCTGTCCAATGTCTCCCTCAGGCCATTTGGAACCAAAGGAATCACATGGCCTCTTCCTCCCTGTCCCTCTGACTTCTGCAGGAGCCCTGGTCCCAGTCCGATGTCCACCTGGTACTTGGTCTCAGGAAGGGAACAGGACCCCAGAAGGATGTCAAGACTGCTCTGGAGGGCACTTCTGCTCTGGCCACCACCTAGCAGTCCTGCCAGCACCTTGTTACCCAGGGTAGGTAAGCAGTTTGTCTCCTCCATGTCTCCAGGGTCAAGACAGAGAAAGGTGTTCACAGAGTGAGGCTTGGCTCCATTCCATGGTCCTGACCCAGCCAGGGAGCCTGGAGAAGGAAACCCCTGTCCAGTGATGGAGGAGACCCTGCCTATTGCCCTCCAGAAGGTGGCCCCGGGGGCCACTTCCAGATGTGCAGAAGAGCTAAAGGCAGGTTAATGGGCACTCATGGGAAGCATCTGCACTGCTTTTGCAAATAGGACGTGGGTGTCAATCAGCGAGGTCCCTGAAAGGACCATCGATTTTCAGACTCACTGGTAACCCTGCTCATCTCTCCCACGGCCAGGGCCAGACTTACCCTCTTGGGAGCCAGGCCAGAGGGCCGGAAGAGACCATGGATTGGGAGGATTCAGGATACAGCAGGCTAGGCAGTGTTCCATCCAGCTGGCCTGGCCCAGCTGGACCCTCAAGCCCATGCTCAAAGTCTGTCCGCTGCCTGCAGGACATATGTTCCTCAGTGATCCTCCTCGCTGAGGCTCTTTTACTCTGTCCATATTTTTCCAGCTTGTCCCGTGCTGGGGGGACTGCCCTTGCAATGTCCATGGAGGTGTTCTCTGGGAGATCCTGCCTCCCTGGACACTTCTGTCCTCTGGGAATGGCTGACCCCACCTCATGCCCTCCTGGCTCCTATCCCTCCAGCAGCCACACAACAGAATGTCACATCTGTCCCAGAGGCCACTACTGTGTTCCAGGACTGACACAACAGCTGTGTCCTAGAGGTCAGTGTCTTACCAACAGCAGGGGTCCAGTGGCTGGAGGGGTAGGGGCAGTTGCCTGCAGGACAGTTAACCTGCCTGTTACCTCCCTCTTATGTCCCCCAGACCTTACTTGAGTCTCAGGGCACTCACAAAGACCTGGGCTGTATGTTCTGGTAATCTCAGCGATGACCCCTCAGCTATGGAGCATCTGCATCTGTATTTCCTGGGCAGGCTCCTGCAGCTGACAGCCAAGCCTCAAAGCTGAGCCCCTGCCCAAGCACCAGGCCTTTCCTCCTCCTGGCCTCCTTCCCCCACTCCCGCAGGCCCTAACCTTAGCCCTACTTCCTTCATAGGTTTCTACTGCCTTGAAGGGACAGGGCTCGAATGGCAGCCGTGCCCCCCGGGTACCTACAGCCCAGTACCTGGGCTGAGCAGCCTGACTGAGCCTCGAGCCTGTGCCAGGGGCCAATTCTGCCCCAGGGCCAGCGCTACAGAGACAGGTAGAGAGTGCTGGGAGGGCTTCTTCTGTTCCCAAGGGTCCACCTGACCAAACCTGGAGCCTGACACAGAAGGTGCTGGACCCTTCTCTCCCCAACACAGAGCCCCTCCCCCATCTCCTGAGACTCCCCTGACTGGAAGGTGGGGGAGGGTGTGTTAAGAGCCCTCCACCTACTCAGTGGCCACCCCAGAGAGATATTGAGTCTGCTGTCTTACAGAGGCCTTGGAGCTCTCTGCCCTGGGCAGACTCGCATTCCGGGGGTCTAGTTGCGCGGTTGGCAGGATGCTCCTGGCCCACTGATGAGGAGGCCTCTGGCATTTGTCTCCCCAACCTAGGATGGGCAGTGACCCACCAAAGGCCTCTGTGCCCCACAGGGACCAGGGCAGAGGACAGACGTCAGAGCAGGCCCCAGGTTGCTCACTCCAGCATCACTTAGAGGCCTTAGGAACTGTGGTCTAGAGGTTCCCAGCCCAGGCTCCTTATCAGGTCACCTGGGGGTTTTGAAACAGACTGATACTGGGGTAGCGGGAGGCCAGAATATCTGTGGACCATCTCAGATATGGTTAATTATTTAAAGCTTTCCAGGTGATTCTAATGTACAGCTGAGGCATCAATCCAGTGGTTTTTAATCTTTTGGTGGCCAAGTCCCCTTTGAAATCTCAATAAAATCTATGAGCACGCTCCCAAGAAAAAATGTGCAGGCACACAAAGTTTTTCACGTATTTCAGGGAGTTCTTGGACTCCTGAGTCCAGTGACCACAAGATAAAGACCTGTGATCCGGTCCAATCCCTGCCTTGGGCAGACGAGAAAACTGAGGCTCAGGAAGAGGAGCTACCTTGTCTAGGCTGGGCTACCCAGGCTCACTGACCCTGGTCCAGATTTCTGCCCCTTGCAACTCAGGGTCACCCCAGCCCATGGATTTGTATGTGCTGGTGGGGGAGGTCTGAGGACACCGTCTCAATGCCTAGCCCTTCCTCCCAGCTCCGGCTCGCTGCTTTGATGACTCAGCTGCTCAGCAGTAGGCCAGAATCAGCCCATTCCCAGCTTTAGTCATTGGGCCGCTGAACAGCCCCTGATGTCAAGTCTCTTGGAGCTTGGTCCACAGGGGAGAAGAGGGAAGGAGAGAAGACACAGATAGGTAGTTCCAGAAAGTGTCCTGCTATGCAAGTACAACTGGGACAAATTTTTAAACAGGAGCCAACACAAGGAGGTCTGTCAAGGAATCTGCAGCAAGAGCCCAAATGAAAGGTCATTGAGTTGGGCCCTGCCTCAGTCTCAAACACTGTCATCCCCCAAGACCTGAGGGGTTGAGCCTTCCAAGAAGGAGGCCCCACCTCCCTCTGGGGTCAGGCAGAGCTTCCTCTGAACTTCTCACCACTGGTGGTCCCAGCAGTTCCAGTAGAGGGGTCTGCCCTCCATGAGAGAAAACCCTTGCAGGGGTGACTTGTAAACTAGCAGTCTAATTTCCCTTGGGGCCCAGAACTAGGAATGGCAGGGGGTGCTGCTCTGGCACCCCCTCCTCATCCTGTTCTTCCCATGGCCCGTTGACCTTGTCTCTTGGTTCTAGAGGGTGCTGGTCCTTGTCCTCAGGGACACTACTGCCCCAGAGTCTCTGCAGTGCTCCAGCCCTGCCCACCAGGCACTTTCAGCCCATGAATCAAGCTCGGCTCAGAGGTAGGGAGGTGCCGCCTGGGGAGGAGGCCGACTGTGAGAAGGGCGCTAGTTGGATCTGGCCACGCAGTCCCAGAGGTTTCCTTGGGGACTAAAGAAGCAGGGCTGTTGGGGCAGCCACTGCATGTCCTTCAGGTCTTTACTCAAAAGTCACTTAAAAAAAAAAGATCACTTTCCAAATGAGGCCTCCCCTTAGCACATATCACAGTCTAAAATACTGTTTTACTTATTGATCTTATTTATTCTCCCATTTCCCACAAAGCATGAGAATTTTGTTTTTTTGCTCACAACTGTACACTCAGATGGTGCCTGGCACAGAGCAGGGGCTCAACAAGCATTTGCTGAAAGAATAATGAAGGATTTAAGCTAAATGACCATCCCTAATCAGCTGATTTGGGAATTTCAGAGGGAGCAGCAAAAAGACATTCTGGGTGCATATGCATGGGCTTGGGAAGAGTGGGACATGTGTAAGGTAAGGGCAGGCTGATGATGCAGAAAGTAGAAGGAGACCAAAGAGGGGTTGAGGGACCAGCTTATGTAGAGCCTGTGAGGCATTACCACAACAGACTGGGATAGAGACCACAAGAGGGTTTCAAGCAAAGGAGTGACATGAGACGTTACTTCATAAAGGACCACTATAGGGTTCCCAGAATTCCACGTAAACTGCCAGGTTCCAAAAACAATTTTAAAATATGGGTCAGTGCACAAACCCCTGTAAATCATGGCTTTGCACTGAACTTTCCAGAGGCCTTGCTGTGGTTTAGAGGGATACTCTCTTGACCTTGTCCTCAGGGGACATTCCTTTCCGTCCAGGCTACTCCCTCCTCTGGCAGTCAGAGCCACTCATCAAATGCCCACAGGGTATCCAGATATCTGGGGTGCCGAATGAGCATAGGAAGTGTCCCCTATAATGTCCAGGACAGGCTGGCTGTGTGAGTCCTGGGGCATCTGGGGAACAGGCTTCTCCTTTGTAACTAATCAAACTGCAAAAGGACACAGAAGTAGGTGGGGAAAAAAACCCCAAACAAACAGAAAACATTCTGATTGAGTCACGTGGGGTAATTCCTGGTTACAAAAGGAGCCCATTGGACTGACGGTCTAACGATTAGCGCTGTTAGCACACAAAATGGACATTCTAGTGAGGGATTGTGTGCTCACCCTGGAGCACATTCAAGCCCAGTGGAATAAGTGTCTGCAGAGATGTTGTACATGAGAGGGAGGGGTGGACAAGATGGCCTCTGAGGCCCCTTCACAGAGCACCCCTAAGGTGTGCCTCCATGGTGTACCCCATGGGACCTGTCCCCTGCCTCCCTGTTCTGCTGGAGCTGCTGGCCCAGCTTCCCAAATGGCAGTGTCTCCCACAGGCCGCCTGCTCCCTGTGCCTACCTGGCCATTACTGCAGCTCTGCTGGCCTCTCCAGCCCATTTGGGCCCTGCAGCGAAGGCTTCTTCTGCCTTGGCGGGACCCTTGTCCCCAGTGGCTCCCTGGGAGATGAGACCAGTGGCCCATGTCCTACAGGTACCACTGAAGGGGGCTGGCCTCAGAAAGGGGCTGGGAGGGGAAACCACGTGAGCTCCACCAGCTGGACCTGGGGCTGAGGCCCCTCTGCCTCTGCAACCCAGAAAGGAGTGAAGGGCTGCCAGGAGGCTTCCAGCTGTCCCCAGGAGCCTCCAGGGAACTGGGGTGAGCGTCGGGCACCCTGTATGCCAGGAGTGGAGTGCACTGGGGCCCTGACTTGCAAGGTCTGCTTCCTTTTCAGGACACTTCTGCTCCCTGGGCACTGTCACTCCTAGGCCTTGCCCAACAGGAGCCTACAAACCTCTGGCTGCTCAGAGCCACTGTGGCCCATGTCCTCAAGGGTGAGTGCTGACAGCCTTCCCTGGGAGTGTGCTCAGGTCCCACGCGTGTGTCACCCCCTGGTACATGCTTGGTTTTCCTGGGCATGATGACCACTAAAGGTGTTGCTGGGTCAGGTGCTCTATAAGATCCCTTCCAAAGGACTCCCACGACTGCCCCAGCTGTAATATTTCTTAATATATCCCGATCCCTTTGTTGGGTGTCACTGAGTCATTTCTAACTTCAAACCTGGGTCTCCTGCTGCTGTTTCAGCCATTTGCGCCCCCTCCCCTTGGCTAACGCACGGAACTGAGTACAGCTGCTCCCCAGCCAGGTGAGGGGCCTGAAGACATGACTGAGGTTGGGGGCAGGCAGTTTCTTCTGTCTAGCAAACAGCTCCTCCATCATGGGGAACGAGTGTCCCGCTGGCCATTACTGCCCTCCACCCATCTCCTCTGCTTCTCAGTTCCCCTGCCCCAGGGGCACCTACAGACCACAGAGAGGGAGTGCCCAGCCTACAGACTGCACACCTTGTGAGCCAGGTAAGGGACAGGGATGCACACCACCTGGCCACATTGGGCTGCATTGTCCCTGGCAAGCAAGTGTGGGACTCAGGCCTGGCTCAGCATGGGGACAACGTGGGCCACAGTAGGGGCCAGGCCAGTCCACACTGTCCTGTTGGGGGATGTGATGTGCCCCAATCCCTCCTCTTCCCACAGAAGGAAGATCTTGCCCTTCCCTCTCCCCACAGGCTCCTATTGCCTCTGGCCTCGGCTGGCGGCCATGTCTGGGCCCTGCAGGGCGAGGTTCTACTGCGGTCAGGGAACCTCAGTCCCGACCCCCATTGATGGAGTCACAGGAGATCTCTGCCCTCCGGGCTACTTCTGTCCCCAGGGCAGCCCCTGGCCTGTCCCGTGCCCCCCGGGGGGAGCACCCCTGATGCAGAGGTCAGCTCCAGGCCCTGTGAGAGAGCAGGGAGTTGGGATCAGACTTTGGGGGCTCCTGGGGAGAGGAAAACCAGTGTTGCACTTTCAGAGCAGTGCTCACGCTTGCACCCTGCAGTGTTTGGTGTGCAGGGGCTGCTAGGGGCTTGACTCCAGGCCTTCTGTGGGGAGCACGGACTGCAGGAGGGAGGGAGGGCTTGCAGAAGCAAAACCAAGCGATCCCTGGCAGTGGAGTTAGTGGAGGGCAGGGAGGGAGGCAACAGGTAAATAATGAATTAGATGTGCTCAGCTGGAACCCAGGAGCCTCAGGGTGGTACAGGTGTGAGACAGAACTCCAGGGATGAGATGGTGGGAAGGGGGCAGGGGAACCTTGCCACATTGACCTGTGAGGCTGAGAGAGGAGAGCAGGAGTTGTGGCACCCAACTGGGAGGCTCCTGGGCTGCAGTCATCTCCGCGCCCTGCAGGCTCTTTCCTGCCCACCCCTGGAGCCATGGTGATGGAGGACTGCCAGCCATGCCTAGCCAGCTGGTTTTGCGCCCAGCCGGGCCTAAGCTACCCAGAGGCGCCGTGTGAAGGCTGGTACTGCCCCAGGGCCTCTGTCTCTGGGCACAGTCCAGGTGAGGGGGTGGAGTGGGACTTCCAACAGGTCAGCCTGGGCAGGAGGTGTGGGGTCAGTGGGCTCTCCCTCTTGACTCAGCTTCTTCTGGCTTCAGTACCTCAGTGATGGTGAGAAGAGCCCTATGAGCTGGGGCCTGCTGCTGTAGAAGGGGACAGAAAACACTATGCTTTTGTGGGGCTTCTTCTGGCCAGGAGCTGAGCATGGGAAGGGAGGGGAAGAAGGCGGGACACTTGGAGTGAATGAGAAGAGAGAGAAGAAACAAGGGTATTACAAAGAACGTCAAAGGTGGAAAATCTCTCAGTTTGTGGGAGGCTCATTTAAGACACCTTAAATGAGTGGGTGGAGTGCCTGGGTGGTACAGAAGGTTCAGCTGCTAACTGAAAGTTTGGCAGTTCCGGTCCATCCAGAAGTGCCTCAGAAGAAAGGTCTGGTGATCTGCTTCTGAAAAATCAGCAGTTGAAAACCCTATGGAGCGTAGAACTACTCTGATACACATGGGGTCACCATGAGTCAGAGTAGACTCAGTGGTAACTGGTATTGATAATGAGTGAGCAGGAAACATCTTCTTGTTCGCGGGAAGCACAGGGCCTGGTAGAGGGCAGGTAGCAGTTGTGAGCCCCAGAACAAGGGAAGGAAGGTCTGAGCTCTGCTGGGCAGAGCGAGGCAGCTACAGCCTCCAGGGCCTCTATATGCTGCAGACAGTTATAGGGTGATGTAAGTGATGTAAGTAATACATCAGTGTTGAGAGTGGGTTACCTTTTTCAGTCAGAATGGACTGAAAGTTGGCCAGATAACTATATTACTCTTAGTTCATTCTGACATTCTGACGCATCAAACGAAAAAGGGGCAAGGTCCTGGCTGGTTGCTGGGAACTGTGGTGACCCTGACAGCTGTTAGGAAGTATGTCACCCAGGGAAGTCTGGCCACTGACTGTGAGAGCATGTTGAGAAAGCTGATCTGGGAAAAGGTTGGATGACCCTTGGGCCTGGTGAGGACAGGATGTTCGCAGACCCATACAAACGGTCATAAGTGTTCTAATTAAAAAAAATCAGTGGGTGTAAGGGAGCCCTGTTTCCTGGGAGTGGTGATTCCGAAGGCTACAGGGTCCAGATGGGCACTGGGGTGGGGTGGGCAAGCCCTATAGGATGCAGGGCCAGCATTGCCACAGGAGCGCCAAGAGAAGCTGCAATTCTGATTTTTAAATTCAGGCCACTAAGTGGAAAAGAATAAATCTCTGTGCAGGCCAAACACAGCTCTCCGGTGGGCAGCTGCAGCCTGCAGGCTGCTCAGTTGTGACCTCTGTTCTAAGGTAGTCTTTGTGGGCTAGCACTGTTCTGTGGGGAGCAGAAAGGACCGGCTGCCCGGCCTCGTTGACTTACAATCTAATAGCACCGGAGTGCAAGTCTCCAGGGAAAGAGGCTCCTGACCTACACTGCCTGGCCTGAGTGGAGCCTCCTCTCAAGATCCATCTGATCCCGCAGCCACCACCATGCAGGTCCTCTGGAGGTCCACCCTCCTATCCCTGCTTGGGAGCTTTGCCCAGGGACTCCTTTAGCACAGCTGAGAGAGGATAACATCTCCACCAAGAGCTGAGTAAACACCATGGGAGATAAACTAAGAGGATCTATGAAAGCATTAAAAGGCTCTATTCTCAGAATATGAACACAGAGCACAGATTTCTGACCCTGCCTCCCCCGCCCCCCATCGGCTGCCTCCTGCCCAGCACCTTCCACAGAGACAAGGCTGGGTGCTGATCACTGAAGGGCGTGGTAAGGTAAAGTTTGCTGCTTGCCAGTGCTCATGGTGCTGAAGCGCACAGGGGCCTCCAGGTGCTTACATCACACAGCCTGTCCCACACTCAGGTGACCAAAGAAACCACTTTTTGAGGAAAATCTCATAGGTTCAACTAGGCACACATTTGCAAAAAGATATTCTAGCCTCAGAGACAACTTGCCTCACAGGTACCTAGGAGAACAACTTCCCCTCCTCTCGGGCCTTGGTCCCTGGAGACCCCACTCTTTCCCAGGCCGGGCTGTGAGGGACCTCATGGGCCCTTCCATGCAGGTTGGAGAAGGCTTGTGTCCAGGAGGCCCCATGACTGGGGGCTAGATGGTGATGAGGCACTCACCCTGGAGGTGTGTGCATGCTGCATGGGTGGCGGAAGGGCCTGGCTCCCACAGGCTAAGGTGTGATATGTCACCGGCCGTGCACTGAGCACACTGTCTACCCAGTCAGAGCTGCAGGATGGGGCAGGAAGGCGGTTGCTCTGGGCTCTCCCTCAGGAGGAGGTAAAACTTCTACCTTTGCTTGTCTAGGCTCTCTCTGCCCCCTTGGCCACTCATGCCCCCCACCTACCCCAGGCAGCCTGGAGCCCCAGCTCTGCCCCCCTGGGCAGTACCAAGATGAAGCTGGACAAAGCCTCTGCAAGATGTGCCCCGCTGGGAAATAAGCAGCCATCTTTATCCAGTGACATCAGGTTTCCCAGCCCTCCCTGTCACCACAGTACCTCAGACGTGTTACAGTGACCACGTGTGCAGTGACCACTGACCCCAGGCACCTCAGGGCCCCCACGGTAGAGCCCAGTGTAATCAACATCCTGGTGCCAATATGGGAGCCTGGGCGGGCTGTGGGCTCCTGTGAATGACTCAGTGAGAACAGAGGGCTGTGTCTACTGTGATGGCCATCCCTTCTGAAGCCAGTTGGACCTGTGGGGCTTTGCTTCTGTCCAAATCCAGTGGCCTTCACTCCAAGTTCCTGGATACTTCCTTCCTGTGGAGGAGCCTTGCTCCCTAGACAGGCTAGGGATGTAAAAGAATTGAGCTCTTCATTCCCGACCACCCCACCCTGCTGTCTACAGGTTCTGTCCCCTCAGGGCCCAGGGGCCAGGGCTGGCACAGCCCCTTTGGCCAGTGGACTGTCCTGCTGGCTACTACTGCCCTCTGGGCACTCAGGCCCCCACCCAGTGCCCCTGTCCCAGGGGTACCTTCCGAGAGATGCCTGGAGCACACAGCGCTGAGGACTGCACACCCTGCCCAGCAGGACAATCCTGCTCAGACTCAGGTGACAAGAGTCATTTCTCGGGCGCTTTGCTTGTTCTCTAATGAGCTCTTTGAAGAGTCCCTAACTGGTCCATTTGTCCCAGAGAACACTGGCCCAGCCATGACATCCTAGGCCTCCTCACACCACATGCAACCTGCAGCTCGATTTAGCAAGCAGCAGGTGGGACCTAGGGGTTATAAAGCTCTGGCCTGGTGCTGGGGTGGGAGAGGAAGGCAAGGTGATGTGGCCCTGGACCTCTTGCTGCTCACAGTGGAAGAGAGGATGGAAAGAGGCAGACAAGAGCATAAACAACTCAGCCCAGGTCTGCTCTGATTTCTGATAAGTGCTTTAGTGGAGACTCAGACAAGTGCCCTGGGAGTGCTGGCAAGTGATTCCACACGGGGTTGGAGGGCTTCTCAGAGCGTTTGCTTTAAGCTTTGAAGGTAGCGTAGGAGTTTGACAGGTGGGAATGAGGGGAAGAGAAAGACATCAAGGCCGTATTCAAGCCCAGGTCTGAAAGAAGCAGGAGTGCAGGCCTTGTTCAGAGCCAGGGCGCTAGCCACAACATTTGGGCATAGGGCTACAGACAGGCCTGCCAGTGTTTGGCCAGTGACCATGCTGGAGACAGAAGGAACTGTCTGAGGTGCATTCATAGTTTAGTTATCTACTCCCTTCATATATAAATTACCTGTAACAAAAGATGATCAGTCTTACATGTCACCTTAGCTAGGCCATGGTGTTGTGTCGATTCTGACTCATAGCTAGGCCACAGTGCCCAGTTACTTAATCAGACACAGATCTAGGTGTTGCTGTGAAGGTATTTTGTAGATGTGGTTGACATCTACAATCAGTTGACAGTTAAGTAAAGAGATGACCCTCGAGAATGTGGGTGGGCCTCATCCAATCAATTGAAGGCCTTAAGACCAAAAACCTGAGGTTTCTCAGAGAAGAAACTCTGCCTCAACATTGCAGCATAAAATCCTGCCAGAGTTTCCAGCCTGTCACCAGCCCTACAAATTTCAGACAATCACATGAGCCAATTCCTTAAAATCAATCTCTCTCTCCACACATGCACTACTACATGCACACACGCACACACGCATACACACACACATTTCCTATTGGTTCTGTTTCTCTGGCGAACTCTGATGGATACAGGTGTAAGTGGACCTGTGTACAGACAGACAGCCTGCCTTGATGCTAAAAAGCAGAACACGGGAGGTGTACATTCCCCCAACACAGTCCCCAGTCCCTAGAGTCCCAACAAGTGCACAGGTGTGCCACAAGCAGATGCCATTTGGGAGGTGAAGTTCTGGCTCATCACCAGGACCTGGGGTGGCCGTGCCCACACACACCTCGAATCACCTAGGCGTTTGCCTATGTTCTGAGGTTCCTGAATCAGCTCTCACTTGGTTCTGCATGATGCTGGGAGACGTGACTCATTCCTCCTCAGGGCAGTGCTATGAGGTGGCTGCTATTTCACAGATGGAAAGATGGAGCTCAGAGAGGCTGGCCTCCTCAAGTGCCTCCTCAAGTAAGCAGCAGAGCTGGCTGTGGAAGGCAGCCACGGGCACAGAGCCTCACATGCGTAACTCTATGGCCCCACACCTCCATACTTAGGCTCAGCTGAGGAGACTTCCAGATCCCTTCTCTCCTCTTCCTCCTCCTGTGAGACCCTCCTTTGTTGTAGACTGAGCCTGCTCTTCTCTCTCCACAGAGCCTGGGAAGCATCTCCCAGACTGCCCTTGCTCAGCAGGTTACTACTGTCCCCCAGGCCAGACATCTGCCACCCCTCCTTCTTTCTGGTGTCCCTGTGGCTTCTACTGTCCTGAGGGCTCTGCCCAGCCACGGGCCTGTGAGAACGGGACCTTCCAGCCCCAGGAGGTGAGGGGCTGCCGTGAGCCCTGCCCAGCTGGATTCTACTGTGATGCTGCCAGCACAGGTAGGTTCATCTGGGTGGGTCACAGATTCGGTCTGGTCTGCTCTGTGGGAGCCCTCACTGTTCTGTGAATGTTAGAATGAGAGGTGATCTTAGAGGTCACCTCCCTCTTTATAGAAATGAGGAAACTGAGGCCCAGAGAGGTAGCACAGTAAGTTAAGAGCAGTCCTGGGACTAAGAACCCTGGCGTCCTAGCTAAAATGCATCTCACTTACATTTGGCTTTAGAGTGTAATCTTGGGAGTTCTTTTTTATGCCAGAAGATTAATTGTCATACTCATGTAGGCCAGTGTTATAATCCATGCGCATTCCTTGAACAGCTGGTGGCCAGGCAGGGATGGGGGCTCTGAAACCGTCTTGGTACCAGGAAAATCACATTTGAGATTTCAACCTGGGTGAGGATGTTTCCTGGTGAAGCTGCCCCACAGAAAATCAACAACCTGCTAGTGCCCAGCACAGCTCTGGACACCGTAGGGACACACTGCAGGGTGGGACCGAGGAGCTAGCTGCAGTAGCTTGGTTCAGTCCCCACAAGCCCTGCCCCCCACACCCTCCCTACTCAGGTCAGTGCAGTGTGGATGTGGTGAAGGGTGTGGCCTCAGCAGTCCCCAAGTGCAGGTTGCAGCCAAACCAGCACCAGGGGTGTAAACTATGGGGCAGAGAAATGGAGCTACTGCCAAATAGCTAGGCCCTCTTGAGGGTGAGAGTCCAAGAGGCTGGCTGTGGTTTCCTGAGCAGTTCACCTTCTCTGCAGATGGCAGCCTCTAGGAGGGCTCCCTCCCAGGCAACTGGCCCAGAAAAAGGAGACCAAGAGTAAAGCACCTTGGCTGAGGGGCTGGGCCAGAGCAGGGTCAGAGTGGGGGATGAGGAGAGCTACTCCTCAGAGCCCAGAACCCACAATCCTGGGGGTTCCACAGCACGTGTTCGCTCTGATCTCCACCATGGCCTGCTAGGTCCTGCTGCCTGTGGCCCCGGCCTCTGTCCCCGGGGCCACTTCTGCCCTCCTGGCACCCACTCAGCCACAGCCTGACCTTGCCCTCGAGGGACATTTGGGCCCAAGCTGGGAGCTGCTGGTGAACTGGACTGTGAGCTGTGCCCGGCAGGTTCGTGGTGTCCAGACAGTGGGCCCTTAGGGGAACCTGGGCTGAGGGGAGAGAAGAGAAAAACTTGGAGGAGGGACAAGAAAACAAATCAGCAAAAGAAGTCCCTTTGTTCCCTCAGGAGTCCGTGGGCTCTCCTTGCTGCCATAGCAGCACCTCACGAGTCCAACAGCTGGGATCAAGGGAAGTTAAGCTGTATGTTGGGTTCTGAGGGCTTTCCCCAAAGGCTGGTCTGGGCTCTGGGGCCCCCCTGCTATTTTCCATAGCTTCCATCATCCCCTTAGATTCTCATGGCCCCAAACCCCCGTGCACCTCAGTCCATCCCACGTACACATGGGGACACACAGGAAAAGGTCCAATCCCAGTGTTTCCTGCAGAGACTTAGAGCTGCTGGGAAGAAGGAGGAATTTTGTCTAGAGCAGTGTGGCCTCTCTTGAGCTCGGTTCTGTCCCTTATTCCCTTCAAACTGCCCAGCTGTCCCTCCCTAGGCCTACCTACCCCCGGCCTGCCCCTGGGCTGCCAGCAGGGACTGTGCCGGGGCCCTCAAAAAGGGACGCGGGGCCCTCAAAAAGGGACGCAGGTCCCTTAGAAGGTCCCATCTGGGAAGGGGAATGCAGGCAGGATGTGCAGGGAGGGGTCGGGCTGGTGTAGAGCAGGAGGGGTTGGGGAGGACCCCTCTCTCACCTGCCCTTGCTGGGTCTACTCCATCTAGGGATGTTCTGCTCATCAGAAGGGCTGTCCCAGCCCTCAGGGCTCTGCCACTCTGCCCATTACTGCACAGTGGGGGCCGTGTCCCTACACCCATCAAACACAAGGTATGTGGTGCGGGGCCCAGCATTCCCCAGACAGGGCCAGCCAGCCCTGGAACACCCACGTGTGCAACACCCTGGGCCACACAGCTGGCCAGGACCCCCTCTGTGCACTAACTGTCTCTCTGACCAGAGTAGGAGCTCCCTGAGAGCAGGGCCTGGCAACAGAGTCTTTCATTGATTGAGAGATGTACATCTTTTTCATATTTTAACATCTTACAATCAATGGTTTTACAGTTACAGCTGGCAGAGATTTTTCTTCTTAAATGATATATAAAGTAATAATTCCTCTTCCAAGGGATGGTGTCTTAGTCATCTAGTGCTGCTCCAACAGAAATACTGCAAGTGGATGGTTTTAACAAAGAGAAATTTATTCTCTCACAGTCCAGTAGGCTACAAGTCCAAATTCAGGGCATCAGCTCCAGGGGAACGCTTTCTCTGTCGGCTCTGGAGGAAAGTCCATGTCATCAGTCTTCCTTTGGTCTGGGAGCTTCTCAGGTCCAAAAGGACACGCTCTGCTCCCAGCACTGCTTTCTTGGTGGTATGAGGTTCCCATGTGTCTCTGCTCGCTTCTCTCTTTTATATCTCAAAAGAGATTACGTTAAGACACTAAGCTTGTCAACCTCATCAGTATAACCTCATCCCAGTGATAGAATTTACAACACATAAGAAGATCACATATAATCTCATCATAGTGATAGAGTTTACAACACATAAGGAAATCACATCAGGTAACACAATCATACAGTACTGGGAATCATGACCCAGCCAAGCTGACAGATATTTTGGGGGACACAACTCGATCCATGACAGGTGGCATCTTAGATTTGTTGTCATATGGTCATCATTACAAGTAACATTTGTACAGCATTTACTTGGTGTTGGGCAGCATTCATCATGCTCTATACATATTGACTCACAAAGTCCTCATGACAGTCCTGTAAGAAGGTACCTTTATTACCCTATTTTAAGAATGAAGAAAGTGAGGAGCTCATAGGTTAATTGACTCACTCACGGCCACATAGTGAAAAGTGACAGCCTGTATGTTTAATCATTATAGATTAAACTGTAGAGCAGTACAACAAAGAGCAGATGGCTGGCTGGCTGATTTGTTCATTAATTGATTGTAGTTCTAGTTTTGTTACTGACTTGCTGTGTGACCTTGAATATACATGTTACTTGCCCTCTTGGCCCCATTCTTCTTTTAAAACAGAGACTGTCCTTTCTCTGGAAGTGAGAGACTCCCATAAATGCAACTGGGAGGAGAATTAGGCCAGGAGATACCTAAAAGGGCCGCTGAGTCAGCCTTGTGATGTCAGAAGTCGGAGACTCCCTCCACAGAGTTTCTCCCAGCTGGTCCCTGCAGGCCTTCCCTGACACCGTTAGCCACAGGGTGGTGAGGCTGTTTTGCATGTCATTTTCTTATTTGTGACCTAGCCTCATTTGACTTGATGCCAAGTACATGTTTTCTCCTTGTCAGCAGACCTGGTGCTTTCAGCTTCAGACCACAGCTCTGATGCAGATCATTTCTTCCTTTTCTCTGGCTGTGCAGGCAGAGGCCCCATGCTTTTCCAGGAATGACATCTGTCCCCCTGGTTTCTTCTGTCCCAGGGGAAGTAGCTCCCCAGTGCCATGCCCTCCTGGGCTTTACTCCTCTGCCCCAGGCCTGGAGAGTGTGGACCAATGCCAGCCGTGCCCCCCAGGGCATTACTGCAACCAGTCTGGGCTGTCCCATGCTCTGTGGGTCGGGCTCTGTGATGCTGGGTGAGGACCTGGGCCTGAACTTCTTGAGAGTGGGGCCGGGGTGGCCGGGGGAGGAGAGGAAACCCCTCGCTTGGGCCTGGGTCTGCTGGGGCCCCCAGTCACAGACTGATCCTCAATGTTCATGGTTGCTTCCCAGCTCCTCTGAGGAGCCCAGGCCAGGGTGAAGGCCTTCCCAGGGCAGGGATTGAGCTGGATGCCCCCTCAGCCTCCCAGGCCCTGCCGTTCTCAGTTCCAAGGAAATTGGGTGTGCCGGCGAGCCTTGTGGCTTCACTCTGACCCCCAGGGCAACCTCCATGCCCTCCGTGGCCACTTCCAGACCCTGGGTCTTTATCCCTCTTCTGCCAACAGTAATCTGAGATTTCTGAGAAAGGTATCCTCCCCTCTTTGTCCAAAGGGCTGGAGACTGGACACGACCACCAGAGAGCTCTGGCCTGGTTCTTCCTCCCTGTGGGGCAGAAGACCTGCCCATCAGAGCAGGGGTTTGAGGACAGAGAACGTGTGGAGATGGAGCCATGTTTATTCTGGAAAACACAGGGCCCTTTCCAGAACTGTCTTTCTGAGCCCCTGCTACTTAGTTCCCTATCCCAGGGGCCAGAGCATTTTAGAGTTGAAGGCTCAGGGGAAATCCTACTACTGCTCTAACCCTTTTTAGTCCCAGGGGTGACCCTAACTTAGCCATAGTCTTGGCTGCAGCCACACAGCCTTGCCCTTAGCACAAGCCTGGTGATGCAGGCCACGCCCCATTTCCTAGTGTTCTTCCTGCCTGGCTGGCCCCACCATGTGGAGGAGGCCGCATTACGAGTCTCCTTTCCCTCAGCTTCATCTGCGTGGGAGGCAGTGCCATCCCCTCACCCTCTGATGGTATCCAGGGATACAGATGTCCCTTTGGCTTGCGCTGTCCTCCAGGGACCCACCAGGAGCTGTCCTGTGAGCCTGGCACCTTCAGCCCATTGCCCGGGGATGGTACCTGCCTGCCCTGCCCTGGAGGCACTTACTGCCGACAGGCTGCCACCATGGAGCCCACCACCTGCCCCAAAGGTAATGCTGTGCGGCCCGGCCTCTACCCTCAACTCCCTGTCCCCATCCTACGGGACGTATGCCTCAGAGGTCAGACTCCAGACTGAGTTCTGCTTCTAGGAGCTCCATGCTTTGTATTGAGGGAAGCCTTGCCCCTCCCTGGGTGTCTGCTGATCCTCTGTGAAATGAGGGCAGTCCTACTCCAGAGGAGGATGTGGGCCATGAGAAAAAGCTGCCAGAACACCCACTGCCGAGCTGAACAACCCCTAGTCACCCTCTTTCACTTGGCGTTGACCCAACCTTTTCTGTCTGTGGCACTGAACACTTGCTGTCAATCTCCCGAGGGTGGAGGGCCAGAAGTGTTGTGTGCACTCAGTGGATGTCTGTTAGTGGTGAAGAAAGAGGCCCTGAGAGAAGGGCTGATGACCATGCATATCTGGATTTCCTGCTCCCTGCAAGATCACGGCGATTCCCGGGAGTGAGCACACCCTGCAGCGTGGTGAGAAGGGCACAGGCATGAGCAGCAGGGTTTAGTCCTGTCTCTGCAGAGGACTGGCCTAGGAGACCTGCACTGCCTGAGTGATCTGTGACACCCAGTGGGTGGACAACTCGCTCACAATGAACACTTCCTGGCCTCCCCATGCCCTGGTCCATGTGCGGGGGAAGATGCTAGAGAGTGGATGGTGTGAGACCCCTGGTTCCTGTCATGGAAACCTGGTGGTCAGGCTGCCTGTAGGGTGTTCCTAGGGCCGCCATTTCTTCAGGGGAAATATTGGAGGTTGAGGGAAAGCACATAACTCCACTTTTCCTAGAACGAAAAACTCTTCTTCTCGGCCCTATGAAGCCAGATTATCCAGAACCACAACCATCACTGAACTGCTTCCTCATTAAGTGACAAGCCTGGAAGTTGCAGTCCTCACTTCCTCCAGCACACCACACAGACACCTGACACTCACTTCCTTACACACACACAACTCATGCTCACCTCCTTACGTACACCACACACATACACCTCATGCTCACCTCACACACAACACACATATACACCTCACACTCACCTCCTCATATACACCACACACACAACCCATGCACATACCACACACACCACACACACACCTCACACTCACCTCACACACACCACACACATACCTCATGGTCACCTTATCACAGACAACACACACACACACCTCACATTCACCTTCTCACATACACCACACACACCTCATGCTCCCCTCCTTACATACATCACACACACACCTCACGGTCACCTCATCACACACACCACACATACACGTCACACTCACCTCCTCACATACACCACACACACACCTCACGGTCACCTCATCACACACACACCTCATGCACAACACCCACACACACCTCACATTCACCTCCTCACGTACACTACACACACAACACACCATGCTCACTTCCTCACACACAACACACACCACACACACATCACACTCACCTCATATACACCACACACACACACACCACACACACACCTCACACGCGCACACCTCACACTATCCTGAAGCACAGACCTCTGCCCAAGCCCACCCCTCGAGACTGCATGTTGGGCACTCCTGAACTCACAACAGAATGCCCTCTGCCCAGGCTGTGGTTGCTGAGCTGTCCCTGCTTTCTTCTCCTCTGTCCATGCAGCTTCCACCTCTCCGTCCTCCAGCAGTGACCTCTGTGCCTCTCCAGGACCGGAGGTGGGGGTGTAGACATGGGGTGGGGTGCTTCAGGCTCATCCCAGCCTTTCCACAGGTCACTATTGCCCAGCAGGAGCGGTCTCTGCTCTTCCCTGCCCAGAAGGAACTCTAAACCCCCAGGAAGGTGCCCTCTCTCCTGGGGCCTGCCAGCTCTGCCCTGCAGGCAGGTATTGCTCTGGGGAGGGCAGCTGGCAGCCTGATGGTAAGTACCAATACCCAGCAGAGCTGTGTCCAGAAACCTGGCTTTATTGAACTGCTTCCTAACTGTGGAAACAGCAAAGCAGCCACAAGGCCTCAATGGGAGCCTGCCCTGAGGACAGCCTAGAGTCAGGGTATTTCATCAAGCATAGTTTCAGAAACACAAAAATTGATGTTATCCCCCTGCTTAAAACTGGGGTTCCTGTTGCCATCAGGATAATGTCCAGTCCTCAGTACGGCCGAAGGTGGGCCTGGGTCTGAACCCTACCCACCTCTTCAGCTCTACTTCCTGTCACTTCCTTCTTTGTGGCCTCTGGGGCCTCCATGTTCCTCCCACCCTCATCTAAGGGGCAATATAGCATCATGGCCAAAAGCAAGGCTTCAGGAGACACACTGCCATCCAGGGTTCTCATCCCAACTCTGCCACCTAATGCCAAGTGTGACCCAGCACAAGGTGTTTAGCCTCTCGTGTCTCAGTTTTTCTCATCTATAAAATGGGGATAATAACAATACCTACCTCCTAAAGTTGCTACAATTAATTACAAATCAAGAACTTAGAACAGCGCCTTGCACATAGTCCAAAAAACCAACCCATTGCCGTCAAGTTGATTCTGACATCCAAGGCTGTGATCTTTACAGAGGAGCCCTAGTGGTGCAGTGGTTAGCAACGCTTGGCTGCTAATTGAAATGTCAGCAGTTTGAACCCACCAGCTACTCCACAGGAGAAAGATGTGGCACTCTGCTTCTGTAAAGGTTTATAGACATGGAAACCCTCTAGGGCAATTCTACTCTGTCCTATAGGGTCGCTATGAGTCACAGTCTATTGGATGGCAGTGGGTTTGGGTTTGGTTTTTGATTTTTACTGAAGTAAGACTGCCACATCTTTCTCCCATGGAGCAGCTGGTGAGTTTGAACCACTGACCTTTCAGTTAGCAGCTGAGCACTTAACCACTGCACTATGAGGGCTCCTTCTGCACATAGTGTTCACGATTTGTATCTGTTACTGTTATACTCAGCTCAGGACCTCACCTTCCCAACACTGGCTGAGACTGTTGTGAGGACTGAATGCTAGAACCTGTGTGGAAGCCACCATCCCAGGGTCAAGGATATTGTAGCTGCCCAGTAATTCTGTTTCCCTGACTTTTTCTTTCTTCCTGCTTTAATTTCCATAATCCTCTAGGGTTAGGGACAGCAGGCTGGTGATAGGGACCCAGGAGTGGGAAGAATATGGGCCTTCCATAGCTCCAAGACACCAGGCAGGGTTTGAACACAAGCTTGTGAAACTTCCGTTCCTGCCCTAAAAGTCTACATCTTTCTATATCAAGAGCCCTGCTCAGCAGGTTACTACTGTGAGGCAGGCGCTACCGGCCCCACCCCTTGGGGTAACCCTGCCTTCTGTCTCAATGGACCCTGCCCCCATGGCCACTACTGCCCAGAGGGGACCCTGTACCCCATCCCCTGCCCCATGGGGATGCTGCACAACAGCACAGGTGGGTGTCTGCCTCTACCTCCCACTCCCATTAGGCAGCCTTTTCCCCTTCCCAGCATTAACCAAGCAGTGAAGCCAAGCCTGTGGGGCTGACACCCCAGTGGGCAGACACAGGAGACAGCCTGTGATTCTCCTCATGCAGGTGGCATTGCTGAGGGCAGCTGTGTGCCCTGCCCAGCTGGCTCCTTCTGCCCCAGTCTGGGCCTCAGCTCACCCACTGGATCCTGTGCGGCCGGTTTCTACTGCCCCTCGGACCCCAGTGCCTCCAGTCCCATAGCTCTCCTCTGCCCTCAGGTGCCCCCCAGCGGGAGGGAGCTGAGCCCAGAGGCCAAGGGCGCCAGAGTCCAGGCCCGGGTCTTAGACTGGAGCCCAAACACTCCAATGAGGGCCTTTGGCAGTTCTTAGCACCTGTCCAGGAGGAGATTGAACACCCCTAGTCTCCCAGTCCCTGCCCCTGTCCCCAGCTGCCCCTACCCCGTCACCTGGCCTTCTCACTTTAGTCACAATGGCCAAGCACCCCCAGCGTCCCAGGTGACCTGAACTAGCCTGGAAGGATGACATACTAACCCCCCTGAACTCCTGAGCACCCCAACAACACCCACCTTGGTCTCAGAGATGCCACTGTGGGTTCAACACCCAGGGTCACTTCTGCCAAGCAGGGGCTGCTCAGCCTGCCGTGTGCCACCGAAGGGAGTACCAGCCTTCCCTGGGCTCAGACACCTGCCTTGTTTGTTCACCTGGCTTTTACTGCCCACACCCTGGCACCAGAGCACCCAGGCCCTGCCCAGCACATGCCTACTGCCCAGCTGGTATGTCAGAAACCCTTACTTCCCACAGCTGCTAGACCCTCCTCCTTCTCCCCAGTGCTCCTGCCTATGTGCCTTTCATTCATCCAACCATTCAAGTACTTAGAGAGCCCACCTGTTCCAGGTATGATGCCCGGCACTAGAGATGCAATAGTGAGCAGAGTAGTCTATTACTTCTCTTCTCTGCTGACTCGCCCCATGTGCATTGCTGTGTGCTCAGTTTGAGGCAGGTTATAGGAAACTTACTCCTAGGTCTGGAAGGACCCTGGGACCATCCTAGACCAGAGATGATGGCAAACAGGTCCCATCACCAGTGCCGATCTGGATCCTGTGCCTGCCTGAGCATGCACTGTAAAGAAGTCTGAGGCAATGTCCGGTCCACTGGGAAAGAGAAATGTGGCAGAGCAGAGAGGTCTACCACAGAGAAGGTAGAAGTCAGTGGTGTCACATGCACCATTCGTTTGCTATCCCTGAATGAGTCCATCTAGCCTTAACACACTGTAGCCCACACTCATACACACACTCACATGTGCACACACACATGCATGTGCACACATGAACAAACACACATGTACATGTTCATGCAAACACACATGCACACACAAACACACATGCAAACATGCACACACCCCACACACATACACACACTCAGACACATACACACACTTGCACATGCAAAGATGCACACATGCAGGCACACACAGAGCTCACATACATGCACACACACTCCCACACATTCATATTTGTGTGTGCACATGTGCACAAACACACGTGCACATTTGCATGCAAACACAATTCACACAACCATACACAAACATATACTCACATGCAAACATGCACATACAACTACACACAACTCATGTGCACACAGGCGCACACATTTGTACACACATACGCCCACAAGACACACATAAAACATGCAGCCACATGCAAACATACATGTATGTATGCATGCAAACACACATTCACACATGCATTGCAAACATACACTCCCATGTATACACATTCATGCATGCACACAATGCACATGTAAACATGCACACACAAATGCACGCACACACAAACATGCACATATGCACACACTCTCACACATGCACACAATGCTCATGCAAACATGCACACATAGGCAATACTTACACACTCAAACATGCACATGCACATACAACGCACATGCATACAACTCACACACATTTACAATGCATATGTATACACTTACACACACGTACACATGAACATATACATGAACACACATACACACAGAAACATGCATGAGCATATGCACACACTCACATGAACATACACACACACACACACACACACACACAAAGGCTGTCTTAGGTAGCTCAGCAGACAAATAGGTGACCAATAAAGCTTATAATCTTTGTTATATCTTAGGTAAAAATCCGGGGGAAATTCTTGCACCATCTCAGGAAGTGTGAACGTATCACCTTTACAAGTTCTTGATCCACAGTTGATGCATAAGTCTGTTCCTTCCCATGACTATGGTGCTGAAGGTACATGTGCCCCCTTTAATTGAGTAGCCTTTTTACCCTAGAATGTTTTGAACATCCCAAATCAAAGTCTCTCATCTATTGTTGCCACGATTATGTTGTGTATTATGGTTCAGAAGAGAGACAGCCTATAAACCAGGGGAACACTGTTCTTTTTGATTCCAGACCTAGAACCACTGGGACCCTTACACTACTCTTGCTGTCTGCTAACTTCTCTTACTCTACACTTCCCTTTGCTAAATTGTCATCCTTCAGCTTTTGAGTTCCACTCTTGTCCAGATTTTTTTTTTTTTTTTTTGTAGTAGATCAAGCCTCTCCCTTTAAATCTTACTTCCAGTTAGAGGATTTTTTTTTTTTCTTAAATTGTTATGCAGCACACTCCAGGGACACCAAGAAACCACTGTAGCTAACAAAGCCAGGGGTATTGTCTTAGTCTGGGTTCTCTAGAGAAGCAAAACCAGTAAAGCATATAAATATATATATATTTATATATATTTATATATATTTATATATATATTTATATATTTATATATATATATATATATTTATATATATATTTATATATATATAGAGAGAGAGAGAGAGAGGTTTATATCAAGGAAACAGCTCATGTGATTGTAGAGGCTAGAACATCCCAAGTCCGTGGATCAGGGTAGAGGCCTCTCCCAAGTCACACAGCCACAGAAGTTGGCAAGCCCAAGATCGGCAGGTTGGAGAGCAGGGCTCCGCTCACAGGGTGTGAAGATTGATGAATCCCAAGTTCGGCAGATATGCTGACAGCTCAAGTCCCAAGAACCAGAGATGAGATGACAGGAGGCAGCCACAGGATCCAGAGTGAGCAAAAAGCCAGAACATCTGCTTATATTCAGATGCAGGCCACACCCCTAAGGAGACTGCTTTTCATGTGATTGGCTACTCACAGTATATTCAATCATGGGAGTGATCACATTAAAACACTGAGAATCATGGCCCAGCCAAGTTGACACACAATCTTAATCATCACAGGCATCATCCCATGGATAAGGGTCTGGGGTGGACAAAGGGCTAGGAGGGCAATAAAGATTTGGAGGAGTTGGGGAATCCCCACATACCTGCAGGGATACACTCCTTTTAACCAGCTGTGGCCAGCAGGTCATCTGGGCAAGAGGAATAGCAGGAGTGGGAGGTGATTTCTTATGCCACACCAAGAGATCTCCCAGGTGGAGACACCCTTCCATGTGGACTGGCCAGGTCATCATGTCTGTACCATGGTTCAAATAAAGTCCCAGGAGCCTAGCACAGAATCCAACACACATAGGCACCCGAGTAAGCCCATTGGATGGATGAGTAGCTTCCTTGCACCAAAATAGCTATTAAATTTCTTCCTTTTTGTTAAGCACTGCCACACCTTGTCCCCTAAGGGAGAACTGTAAATCACATCCCTTCATCAGCTCTGAGAAAGCAGATCAGGGCAGCAGGGCTCAGCATCCTCCAGGGACAGCAGGAGCTGAGGGGGATGGGTCATATGAGGAGACTCATAGTAACTAGAGCTCTTCATAAGTCAGTGTAACATCAAGGGTGGGAAGGCCACATGCACTGATGTGGCCCGAATTGGTCGCTGAGTCCTCACCATCTGCCCACAGGGATGTGGGCTCCCATCTTCACTATCCACTCCCCCTGCAGGGTCATGGATTCCCCATCTTCACTGTCTGTTCACCCCCTCGCCAGGGACGTGGTCTCCACCTCCATGTCCTCCAGGCACCTTTACTCCCCAGGATGCATCAGGCCTCTGGGAAGAGGGTGACTGCTCTGTCTGTCCCCCTGGCCACTATTGCAGGTCAGTAATCCCAGAGTCATTCCCTTTCCTGTTGCTGCCATAATAAAAGTGCCCCCTTTGGGCTGCCTCACCAACCCTGAGACACCAGCAAGCCGCCCTGGCATGGGAGCTGAGTTAGGAGTCTGTAAGACCACAGCCTTGGTCTTGACAATGGGAAAGCCTAAGAATTAGACGCAGAGAGCCAGGACAATTAGCACAGGCCTAGATTTAAAAAAAAAAAAACAAAAAAACAAAACCTTCAGACTGAGGTAGAATCAGTGAAAAATGGAAATAGGTTTGCTCAGTCCCTGCCTAAAATCACAGGGAAGTTCCTTTTAAGCAAAATTATTTGCGCCTCTAGGTGATACCAGTGTTCTGCATATACAGTTGGGAAAAAAGATGGGCAATTCTTCCTTCTACTTCATCATTTTCTACAATATGAATAGTTTTTGTAATTGGTTAGGGTGGGAGAGACAATGATATCTTTGAACAGGGTAGTCAGAGAGCAAGTACAATGTTACCATATTCACAAGTTCTTAGTGAAGGACTGTTTGGAGCAGAGCACAGATCAGACACTTCTGATGGCATGATCAACAGGCATTTATTATTCACAGAATGAAAGGTCAGGATGAATAGATCAGCACACGTCATGATCAGCCTAGGTTCCCTGAAGTTAGGTTCCCATCCACAGGGTTAGATCATATCTATGCATGCCCCAGTTCATGTCTTGGGAGGAGAATGTCTCTCTCCAGGGATTAAACACTAATCAGACAGCCATGTCCATGTGCCAAATAGCATGTACAGAGAGCAGGTGGGGGAAGGAGTAGTGAAAGGGAGAAATAAAAGATAAAAAGGGGGTAACAAATGTGGAAAGCCCCCTGTAGGCTATGGACATCATTTATTGCCCCTGTTCGGAGTGGGCTAGATTTGCTGGTGCTAAAGAACAGCTCTTCCTCCTTTACCCCACTAAGATAGCTTTATAGAGTTCTGGGTTTCTTCAGAGGGCAATCATCTCCCCCAAAGCACATGCTAACTTTATGTCCATTAAAAGATATTATGTCCATTAAAGCTAGGGAGACGGTGAGGGGCAATTATAACATAGCACACCTGTGCACCCAGCAGCAAGCCTGAGGACTGAGATTTAGGGCACCCAGATTCCACTGAGTTGGCGGCTCTGGGCCTGGTTTCCTCATCTGGGCAGTGGGGATACACTTGCTGGAGCAGTAGAGGTCTGTGGAGCACTGGGCCTGGGTGGGAAGGCCCCCCTCCAGCCTTCCACCAGACCTCCTGGAGGGGCGGCATCAGTTTCACCATTCAAAGAGGCCCTGGTCCCACCTTCCCAGCGTGAGCCAGACAAAATGAAGGCATACAGGCAAGGACCTGACAGACAACCGACTACCTTTCTCTTTGTTCCTTAACACTGGGGTTCTCTCTGTCTGGGGAGTTCTCAGAACTCCCAGCATGTGCTGAAGGTGGATGCCTGTAATTCCTGAAAATGGGTGTAGGAGTTATCAGGAGAAGAGTTGTCCCAAATTTCATGAAGAGGTGAACATGCTTCAAAGCTGATTCTTTTCTATTTTTTAAAGGTGATAGCAGAGGGTACCTCAGCCTCTCTTTCTGGGGGCTTGGAAAGTTCATTCCTAGGTCTAGCCTGCTTTGTCTTGCTGCAAAGCTGGACTCCAGAGATCAGACTTCTGTCTCACTGCTCCTCATCTTCGCAGCAGTTAGTCACAACTTGTCCCTCAGATCCCCAGCACAAGCCCTCGTGGCACTTGGCAGGCCTGGGGCCCTCAACTGTGTGAGCACCTCCTGGAGGCAGTGCAGGGTGGGGGCGCGTGGAGTGCTGCCTGTGCCCTTTCTCCTCGCTGTCAACAGTGAGTGAGGGCAGAAGGGCCAAGAGTGCCTCCAGGACTCTTTTGCCTTGCTGTCCGTAGCCCTGAGGCCGGCACTTTATCCATTGACTGTGAATTCAGTGAAGAAAAGAAATTCGGGAGTTCACCGTTTGTTGGAAAACATGCATAGGGGGGCTGAGCACAGGGCCCCAGGCTTTAGACTCACACCCTGTTTCCTTTGGACAATCCCTTAGTTCTTCCCCAGCCAGGTAAAGTGAGGGGAGGGGGGCAGGTAACCTCTGTGGTGGGTAAAGAGAGGAAAGAGTGGGCCAAGAATCCCTTCAAGAATGTCCATCTGGCCAGAGAGGGGCCAGTCCTCACAGGGATCTGCAGACACAGCCCCCCAGCACAAACATGGCCGCAAATACACAAAGCCATTGCCTCCACACAATGCTAGCATCAGGCCTTGGCCGAGGTGTCCTTGTGCACCGAGGACCAGGGAGGATGCGGGGTTGCAGTGGAGTCCTTCTTCTCCACTACAGTTCAAGGACACTCGGGGCACACTTCAGCCCAGAAGTGAGGAGTGAGTTCAAACTATGGGTAAAAGCAACCTCATGGATCCTGATCAGTATGTTGGGATGGGATGGGGTGGGACAGGATATAGGATAAGATAGGATAGGATAGACTAGAGTAGATTGAAGTATCTCACTTTGTTTCAGTGACATATGTGGATATATGTGTGTGGCACTGGGTCAGAGCTATGAAGTTTTGTACTGGGTCACAATCAAAACCAACTGAAACCGTGGGTCTGGATGCCCTTTAGCACTACGGCATTGAGCTCCGGGGCTCACATCAGCCCCTCTGTCCTGGTCATCTTACGTCCTTCTCCTTAACTGTTAGAGGTGGACAGACATGGGGCAAATGTCCTGCTGGTTATTTCTGCCCAGCTGGGACCTCTGAGCTGACGATATCAGGTCCCAGAGAGCCCCAGACTCTCTGCCCCTGGAGACAGCTGTGCGCGCAGCAGTGTCCACCAGGTAAGCAGACCCTGTTTCTTGCCTTTGGCAAAAGTTAGGGCTGCCCAGCTATAACCACAGGGCCCATCCAAGAAAAGGATTTTTTTTGGGGGGTTCAAAAACCAAAACCTGTTGCCATTGAGTCAATTCTGACTCATATGCCCCTATAGGACAGAGTAGAACTGCCCCACAGGGTTTCCAAGGCTGTAATATTTATGAAAGCAGACTGCCACATCTTTCTCCCTCGGAGTGGCTGGTGGGTTGAAACCAACCTTTCAGTTAGCAGCCCATCAGGGCTCCATTGGTCAAAAACAGACCCTAAAAATAGTTGCTATAGAAGAATGTCCACCAGCTGCTCCTTGGAAACTCTATGGAGCAGTTCCACTCTGTCCTATAGGGTTGTTATGAGTTAGAATTGACAGCAGTAGGCTTTTTTTTTTTTTAATACAAGAATGTAATTCAGGATGGTTAATGATTTGACAAAAGTGGTGCCAGGGCTAAAAATCTAGATCTCCAACTCCCAGGTCAGTAGAATCCCCAGGCCCACTGTGAACACAGTGCCCCCACATTCCTCTTTCTTCACCTACCACTGTGGGCAGCTGCCCTGCCCCTACAGGACCTCAATGTGACCCCGTGTTATGTAGTTTTTACTGCCCAGAGGGCAGTGGAGAGCCAAGCCTGTGTCCACTTCACACCGTGGGAGTTGCTCCTGGAGCCCAGCAGAGGGAAGACTGTGAGCCTTGCCCACCTGGGTGCTGGTGTAAAGCTGGTGAGCCCTGGGGCAGGGCTACCAGCCCACTGCATGGTACAAAAAGAGGAGTTGGTTCTGGGGATGTCACAGGCTGGAATGTGCTAGTTCCTGAGAGGACCACAGGCATGCTGAGTGTAGGGAAGAGGGCAAGGATGGAAAAGGAGCACAGCTCTGGCTGTACAGGGGACCCAGCCACATATATGTGCCCTGCCGGCCACTACCGCCCTGGAGGAAGTAGGAGCTCCGCAGGAACGCTGCAGCCTTGTCCCGAGCCCACCTACCTGGCCGCAGCAGGAGGCCAGAGTCAAGCAGAGTGTCTGCCCTGTCCTGCTGGGTACCACTGCCCGTCCCCAGGTGAGAGGCTGTCCCCAAGCAGGATACTGAGGGCTGAGATCGGTTTGAGAAGAGAGAAGAGGCCCATGGGAAGCACCACGGAGCCATCCGCTCTTTTTCTGATGCTTTGTACCCCAGATCTTGCCTCCTGTGAAGACCGTCCATGTCCTCCAGGCCACTGGTGTCCAGGTGGTCAGGGCGCTTTTCTCTGCCCACCGGGTACCTTTAGAACGGAGCCCGGGGCGTCATCATGGGAAGGATGTGAGCTTTGTCCCTCTGGCTACTACTGCCCCGACAGCGAGCTGACAGGCCACGCGAGCGTTTTTGCGATTCCCTGCGGAGCTGGATCAGAGTGCCCAGCAGATGAAGCTGCCCAGATCCTTCCCCCCCTCATAGGCCTTGCCCACTCTTCTTCACCCCCCTTTCCTTCCTATTGCCCCTCTTTTGCACCATCACCCCTGAGGCTTAGACCACCCATCCTGTCGGGAGCACATTGAACGCTTTCGAGCAGTAAGGGCGCTACGCCACCTGCTGGCCGTGGGAAATCCTCGCTAGGCCTTTCTGAAGGCCCCGCCCACTCTGGTGGGCGGCTTCACTACTTGGATCTTCTCACCACCAAGGTGCGCTTCAGAGCCCCACTCCCCTCCCTGTCTGTGTCTAACCAGAAATAACAAGCCCAATACTGAGTCTTCTGTGGGCCCCGCCACTTTCTAGAGTACAAACAAAAAAGCATACCCCCCCTTTATTCTGTAAGCAAGTGAAGTGAGTTTCGGTAGAAAGGAGGAGGTGCTTGGGTGGGGAGCAGAAGGGAGGGAATGGCTGGGTTTGTGAGAGAGGAGAAGAGGGGGGAGGGAGAGAGATCTGTAGAGGGAGAGTAAGTAGGGGCCGCAAGTTCGACGAGAGCGCCCTGTGCTGCTGGTCCCATGGGCTCTTGGGGGCGGCCCGCGGTGCATTGACCACCAGGTGCTCCGCCCCTCCCCCAACCCCGCCCTCCACGGGCTGGAAAAGGTCAGGAGGGACTTGCTCATCCCATTGATCGCCTTTATCTGTTCTTGAGCTGTACTCCAATGCATGCTGCCCCTTCCCGCCCACCCAGATACCCTCCTTTCACCCATAGTGACCCCAGCCCCTCCCTTCCCCGTGCCTCTCCAATTCCCCGTCGACCTCCCTGCCCCCTCGAGCTTTCCTCCCACCCAGGTCACCTGGGAAACCTCTGCGTGTGGGGTGGGCAGGGCCATGTGGCCTGACTCCTCTCTCATTGTCACCCACCACCTGCCCCAGCCCAGACTGGGAGTTTCCCAGGGGGGAGGACCCTGGACTTTCCCCCAAAGCTTAAGGCTCCTCAAGTTTCCACGTGGCTCCACACCTGGCCCACGTTAGTCTGCGTTCCTTGAATCCCCTGCCCTTGCCTCCCTCAGGTGCTGTGGCTGAGGTCCCGTGCAGGGCTGGTTCCTA
Organism: Trichechus manatus latirostris; assembly: GCF_000243295.1. Lineage (NCBI taxonomy): Eukaryota > Metazoa > Chordata > Mammalia > Sirenia > Trichechidae > Trichechus > Trichechus manatus. The sequence continues at coordinate 157,877 of NW_004444292.1, read as the reverse complement.
CTGCGGGCCCCAGACTGGGGTCCCCCCACTCTGCCCCAGGGGCTATGCCTGTCCTGGGGGCTCCTCCACCTACACCGGCCCTGGGCAGCTGTGAGTACCCTCCCCCATCTGTGTGGGTCTGGGGGTCCCCCATGTCTCAGCCTCCGGGGACACCAGTCAGGCCTGCTGCATTCCAGAAGTCAACCCCTCAGTTTCCCAAACGATTCAAGCCAAAGGACAGGGCTCAGAGACAGGGTCCTGGGCAACCTTTTGCTTTGACTGCAGAGCTAGGGCCTTCACATGCAACCCATCCCCTGGTCTGTCCCCAGGAGGGAGAATGAGAAGGAAATTGCATTGAAATGCTCTTCATCACTTCCCAGGGTCATCCTATGGAGGGTGACCAGAGTTAGCACATAAAATTACAGGACATAAAAATACAGGACATCCAGTTAAGTTTGAATTTCAGATAAACAACAAATACATTTTAATATAAATATGCCCCATGTAATATTTGGGACATGCTTATACTAAAAAAAAATTATTCATTGCTTATCTGAAATTCAAATTTCACTGGGCACCGTGTATTTTACTTGGCAACCCTAACCCTGTGTCCAGGATTGGCACTCTCTGCGCCCCTCAGTGAGCCCCAGGAACCAGGATGTTCTCCACAGATCATTCTTCCCAGGACGTGGTGGGCAGGGTCACAGCCTGGACATTGCCTAATGGCCTGACCACCAGGGCATGGTGCTATCTCCTCCAGGAAGGCAGCTTGGCCCTGCTTAGGTCCCATTGACACAGGGCCCCTGTTTGGGATAATATCAGAGTACCCTCCCCCTGCCAGCTCTAAGCCTCAAACCTTGGGAGTGTCCACCTTGTTAGTGAGATGAATAACAACAGCAAACCACAGGCCCGCCAACATGAAGCTGAGTCTGGGTCTGTGTCTCTGTAGGTGTGTGTTTCCCTATTACTGCCCCCTGGGCAGTGCCCATGCACTCCCGTGCCCTGGGGGCTCCGAGGCCATGAATGTCAGTGGACTCAGGGTCTCTGAAGAGACTTGCTGCCTCCTCTGTGCAGCGGGCACCTACCGCATTTGGGCCCTGGACTCCCAGCCCTGCCAGCCCTGTCCCCCAGGGTTCAGCTGCCCACAGGGTGAGTGCCCTGGGAGCCTGGGAGAAGGGCAAGAGAACTGGGGGTTGGGCAGACCCAGGTGAGGAAGGTGCATTGCTACAGGAGGCAGGGATTTTACTCAGAGCCTCAGGAGCATGTGGGAGTGGGCCTGGCCGAGCCAAGAACATGGTGACGGTGGAAGTGAAAGAGGATCTGGAGCAAGTAGGTGCCACATCTGTTCTGATGTTCAGTTTAAAGAGACCTGTAAATTGCAGACTTTGCAAAATGCCACGCAGTTTAGCATGTTAGTATCAGTAGCCCAGGTACTCGAGAAAATAGGATAGCCACTGCCCAGAGGTGCTAGCCCCTGCCCTGCCCTTAGTTTGGCTAGGGAGATGCAAGTGGAGTTCTATGGAATCTGCAGAACAAGGGGACATTCAGAGTGTGTGGTCAGGGAGGGGGATGGAGGTTGGGACACAGTGGGGCCCAGGAGCCATCTACTGTCCTCCCTACAATCTATATTCTTCCCAGATTTGCTTCACATCCCCACAGCCCCGTGAGGGAGCCCTGACAGCAAGCACAGTCTTGCCCTGGGCTCTTCCAGCCATTTCTCAGCCCCTGCCTCAGATAGAGGCCCTGGATCAGAATTTCTCCTCTTTCTCCCTCTAGGGACAGAGAGTTACCAAAGCCACCCCTGCGCAGTGGGGCACTACTGCCCAGCCAGGACTGGAAGCCCCAGGCCCTGCCCAGCAGGGACCTTTGGAAACAGCAGTCAAGCCCAGGCTGCTGGAGCATGTCCACTGTGCCCTGAGGGCACCTTCAGCCCTCTGCCTGGCCAGACTGGCTGCTCTCCCTGTGGGAGCTCTGCTTTCTCTCTACCAGGTGAGTCTCCAACCAGTCATATTGGCTCAGAATACTTGAATTCTCCTGTCACCTGCAGCTTTGAGGGTCAGTGGTGTAAAGTGTGAGAAAATGACTCACGTATTGCTGTGTACTTACTTTACAGGAGTTGCAGTATGTGAGAGAATGGGTATCCCTGTGACTCTCCACTGTCCTGGTGTGGTGTGTGTGGATGAAATGAGAGTGTATATGTGAAGGACTTCAACAAGTACATGAACAAATGTGAAGAAATTCAAGTTCAGAGTGGATAAGCAACTTGCTCAAGATGACTCAGCTGTAAGGGGAAGGGCCAGGATTCTAGTCTGAGACTATCTGACCCAGTTATGATGTTGTTAATGGCAGCAGCAGGCTAGCCCAAGCTCTTCCACGTCATCCCTGGTCTTGGAATCTGTGTAGATCAGGTGCAAAGCATGGAGCCCAGCTCTTAGCCTTGGGCCAACAGCCCCCTGCTGATCCCCTCCCCTCTCTTGGATTTAAAGATGTAGTCAAACCATGCTTCACTGTGCTGGCAGAGAATTGACCAGAGAATCCCACAGTGGAGAATCCGAAAGTCACACATATCATATAGACTTAGCCTCGTTGGGGGCTCCCTCCACCCCTGCCCCTAAATGGGGCTGACCATGGCTCTCCACTGACAGAGTTAGCAGGTTTTACTGATTGCAAATAGCAGCATTTACTGTATGCCAGGTACTGTTCTAAGTGCTATCCAAATATTAACTCATTTAAACCTCATACCAACCCTGTGAAATAGGCATAATTATTTTCATCTCTGTTTTTAAAACAAGGAAACTGAAGCACAGAGGGTTAAAATAACTTGCCCAAGTTCAGATAGTTAGTGGCAGAGCCAGGGTTTGAACCCTGGCTGGCTGGCTGGCTCTTGAGGTTTTGCTCTCAATTGCCATGCCATGCCATCTCTCAGACCACCATTTGAGTTGAGGTTGCTAAGGATTCTACCATCATCTCTAGTCTTCTAATTAAGGTATTGTATATGTTAGGTGACCAGCCCCTGAATCCTATGACCTCTATTATCTGGAGACCAGGAGCCGAGTATAGTAGCTATACGGTTTTTGTCTAAATGACATTTCATTGGCTTGTAGCTAACAGTCCAATACAGTAAGCTGTTTTAGTTATTAAGGATTATATTTTTAATGGGTTTATCTTCAAATGACCATCAGGGAATTAATTTAAAGTTATACCTTTTATGGGTACATGATTGCAATTCTTGTGGTGAGACCTTTGGGCTGTTGTTATTAGGTATCATCGACTCAGCTCTAACTCATAGCAACCTTATGTATAACAAAATAAAATGCTGTCCGGTCCTGAGTCATCCTCACATTCATTGCTATGTTTGAGCCCATTGTTGCAACAACTGTGTCAACCACCTTATTGAGGGGTTCCCTCTTTTTCATTGATCCTCTGCTTTACCAAGCATGATGTCTTTCTCCAACCATTGGTCCCTCCTGATGACTTGTCCAAATTAAGTGAGATGAAATCTCACCATCCTTGCTTTTAAGGAGCATCCTGGCTGTACTTCCTCCAAGACATATTTGTTTGTTTTCCTGGCCGTCTATGGTATAGTCAAGGTTCTTCTCTAACACCACAATTCAAATTCTTCTTCAGTCTTCTTTTTTCATTGTCCAGCTTTCACTGCATAAGAGGCATGCATATGACCATGGCTTGGGTCAGATGCACCTTAGTCATCTAAGCAACATCTTGGCTTAACACTTTAAAGAGGTCTTTTGCAGCAGATTTTCCAAATGTAATACATCACTTGATGTCTTGACTGCTGCTTAAATGATCATTGATTGTTGATGCAAGAATTAAATTCTTGACAACTTCAATTTCTTCACCATTTATCATGATGTTGTTTACTGGTCCAGTTGTAAGGATTTTTGTTTTCTTTACATTCTGGCTGTAGTCTTTTACCTTCATCAGTAAGTGCTTCAAGTCCTCTTCACTTTTGGCAAGTGTCATGGATTGAATTGTGTCCCCCAAAAGTATCCATCAACTTGGCTGGGTCATGATTCCCAGTATTGTATGATTGTGTACAATTTTGTAATCTGATGTGATTTCCTTATGTAATAAGATGGATTAGCGACAGTTATTACGATAAGGTCTACAAGATTAGTGTCTTAAGCCAATCTCTTTTGAGATATAAAAAAGAGAAGTGAGCAGAGACACATGGGAACCTCATACCACCAAGAAAGCAGTGCCCGGAGCAGAGCGCTTCCTTTGGACCTGAGGTTCCTGTGCAGAGAAGCTCCTAGACCAAGGGAAGATTGATGACATGGACCTTCCTTCAGAGCTGACAGAGAAAGCCTTCCTATGGATCTGACACCCTAAATTTGGACTTGTGGCCAAATGACTAAGACAGAATTTGGTACTGAGACACCTAAAATGTGAAAGCAGTTTTGAAACTGTGAATGGATAGAAGAGCGACAGTGGCAGAGGACCACCAGCAACAGAACCAGGAGACCAGAGCAAGACGGTGCTGAAACCGACCCACGGAGCGAGAGAGCTGAGTGCCTGTGTGGATGAGGCTTCCTGGGGGAGTAGGATGCCTCCAGGCACTTATCAGTGGAGCTACAGAGCTTTAGAACACTTGCCCCAGCAGGGCAGATGAGGGCATGAGGCCCGAGGGTCGAGAGGCGACAGGAAGCAGAAGATGAAGAGACAAAGAACGCAAGAAGCCAAGCTGCCTCAGTCTCAAAAGGTATGGCCATGACCTCTGGAGTTTCAAAGGGAGGAGCCAGGGCCTCTGGTGTTTCTACGGGTGGAGTTGTCACTCTGATGGACTAGGAAAATGGTGCGCCTAAAGCTGAGGGAGCAGAGTTGCTGTCCCAGTGGGCCTGGAAAGCGGAGCAGAAGCCCAGAGCCGAGGGGCCTCCATTCAGAGTCTGGAGAGTGTGGCCAATACCTAGAGTCTGGAGGGCAGGGCCATTGTATAAATTGTCTCAGAACAGAGGTTCATTTTCAGAGCCTTGAGGGCTATTGTATTGTGTTCTACTGACTTGCTTGGTGCCTGTTATCCCTTCTTTTCCTCAAGTTTCTCCCATTTGTAATGGAAATGTCTAGCTTGTGCCTGTTCTGCCATTCTACCTTTGGAAGCAGATAACTTGTATTCGAGATTTCACAGATGGAGAGGAATTTTTAGATTTTGGACTTAGAGTTAAGACTTTTGCTATGATATGATGGGATGAATATGTTTTGCATGTTGCAAAGATGTGATTTTTGGGGGGCCAAAGTGTGGAATGTCATGGACTGAATTGTGTCCACCAAAAATATCCATCAACTTGGCTGGGTCATGATTCCCAGTACTGTATGATTGTGTACCATTTTGTAATATGATATGATTTCCTTATGTGTTATAAACTCTATCACTATGATATAATAAGATGGATTAGTGACAGTTATTACTGATGAGGTCTACAAGATTAGATAGTGTCTTAAGCCAGTCTCTTCTGAGCTATAAAAAAGAGAAGTGAGCAGAGACACATGGGAACCTCATACCACCAAGAAAGCAGTGCCGGGAGCAGAGCGTGTCCTTTGGGCCTGAGGTTCCTGCGCAGAGAAGCTCCTAGACCAAGGGAAGAATGACGATACAGACCTTCCTTCAGAGCCAACAGAGAAAACCTTCCCCTGGAGCTGACACCCTAAATTTGGATTTGTAGCCTACTAGACTGTGAGAGAATAAACTTCTCTTTGTTAAAGCCATCCACTTGTGGTATTTCTGTTACAGCAGCACTAGATGACTAAGACAGCAAGCAAGATTGTGTCATCTGCATATTTCAGGTTGTTAATGAGTCTTTCTCCAATCCTGCTGCCATGTTCTTCATACATCCCAGCTTCTTGGAGTATTTGTTCAGCATATAGATTGAATAAGTAAGGTGAAAGGATACAAACCTGTTGCACACCTTTTCCAATTTTAAACCACACAGTATCCTCTTGTTCTGTTTGAACGACTGCCTCTTAATCCATGTACATGTGCACAGTTAAGTGTTCTGGAATTCCCATTCTTTGAAATGTTATTTACAAATTGTTATGATCCACACAGTGGAAATGCCTTTGCGTAGTCAATAAAGTATAAACATGTTTCTAGTATTCTCTGCCTTTGGCCAAGATCTGTCTGACATCAGCAATGATATCTCTTGTTCCACATGCTTTTCTGAATCTGGCTTGAACTTCTGGAAGTTCCCTGTTGATATGTGGCTGCAGCTGTTTTTGAATTATCTACAGCGAAAGTTTGCTAGCATGTGATATTAATGATATTGTTTGATAATTTCTGCATTCCATTTGATGGCCTTTCTTGACTGTTAAGTAGCACTCCTTAATTTTCCAGGCTAAAATTATTGCAGCCATAATCTGTGATATAGAACTAACTCTGGGGCCTTAATCACTTATGGGTTGAATGTTAGAATAAGCCCATCTCCTCTTCAGGCTTGTGTTTGATTAGACTTCTCAACTTCCATAAGAACAAATAAGTCCTACTCCAGTTAATATATGTTCCCTTATTATTTTCTAAAAGCTTTGTTGATTCATTATATAGGGTGTGAGATAAGGGTCAAAATTCATTTTTTCCAAGCAGCTATTCAATTGACATGGCACCATTTATTTGAAAGAACAATCATGTTGGTAATTAATCAAATATCTCATCTATGTGTGGGTCTATTCTGTGGGAATCTCTATTCTGTTCCATAACCAGTCTGTCCCAATCACTGTACCTTTAAATAAGCCTTGATATCAGGTAGTCTAAGACTAAGCCTTCCAACTTTGTTCTTTTTCTCAAGATTGTCTTAACCATTTGTAGCCCTTGCAAGTCAATATCCACAAAGAAACTTGTTGTGATTTCCTCTGGAGTTTCACAGAAACCACAGATCCATTTGGAGAGAAATTACATTATTACTATATGGAGTCTTCTAGTCCTCGAATTTGGCTTATACTTCCATTTACTTAAGTCTTCTTCAATTTTTTAAAGTAATTATTTTTGTTTTATTTTGTTTCTGGGTAGATATCTTGTATATACTTGTTAGATTTATTCCTAAGTATTTGATATTTGATGTTGTAAATGCTATTAGGGTTTTTTAAAAAATTTTATCTTGTAGTCCTCTCTGTTTTGTTTGACTTAAAGCTTTTTTTTTTTTTAACCTTATTCTTGACACATTTTAACTAGGGATAGAATTCTAGATTGACAGTTATTTTCTTTCAGCATTTCAAAAATATCCTTCCATTGCCTCTAGCTTCCATTATTTCTGTTGAGAAGTCAGTTGTAAGTCTTATATTTGTTCTTTCAAGGTAAATGCTTTTTCTCTCTAGTGCTTTTAGGATTTTTCTCTTTTATTTTCAGGAATGTAACTACAGTTTTCTTCTTGTGGATATTCTTTGTATCTATCCTATTTGGATTCTCTACCCCTTCTTGAATCTATTGTTTGATGTCTTTAGCCAATTTTGGAAAGGTCTCAGCCATTACATTTTCAAATATTTCTTCTCATTCTCTTTTCTTTTGGACTTCAATTACATATGCATCATCTCTTTTTACCATGTACATGTATTTTGAACTTTTTTCCTGCATTGTTCATCATTTGTCATCTCTGTGTTCAATCTGGGTATTTTATTAGCCTGTATTTTAATTCCACCACTCATCTGTCAGTTTGTCGTACTGTAATGGCTTACGTGTTGCTGTGATGCTGGAAGCTATGCCACTGGTATTTTTCAAATACCAACAGGGTCACCCATGGTGGACAGATTTCAGCAGAGCTTCCAGACTAAAGCAGACTATGAAGAAGGACCTGGTGATCTACTTCTGAAAAATATTGGCTAGTGAAAACTTTATAGATAGCAGCGGAACATTGTCTGATATAGTGGTGGAAGATGAGCCCCTCAGGTTGGAATGCACTCAAAATACAACTGAGGAAAAGCTTCCTCCTCAAACTAAGTTCGATCTGAATGATGTGGATAGAGTTAAGCTTTGGGAACCTTCATTTCCTGACGTAGGAGGATGTAAAATGAGAAGAAACAGCTGCAAACATCCATTAGTAACTGGAACATGGAATGTATGAAGTATGAATCAGGGAAAATTGGAAGTCATCAAAAATGAAATGGAGTCCATAAAGATCACTATCCTAGGCATTAGTGAGCTGAAATGGACTGGTATTGGCCATTTTGAATCAGACAATCATATGGTCTACTATGCTGGGAATGACTAATTGAAGAGGAACGCCATCACATTCATCATCAAAAAGAACAGTTCAAGATCTATCCTGAAGTACAGTGCTGTCAGTGATAGGATAATATCCATATACCTACAAGGAAGACCAGTTCATACGACTGTTGTTGAAATTTATGCATCAACCACTAATGCAAAAAATGAAGAAATTGAAGATTTTTTTACCAACTTCTGCAGTCTGAAATTGATCAAACATGCAATCAAAATGCATTAATAATTATTGGTAATTTGAATGCAGATGTTGGAAACATAGAAGAAAGATCGATAGTTGGAAAATATGGCATTGATGATAGAAATGATGCCAGAGATCACACGATAGAATTTTGCAAGACCAATAACTTCTTCATTGCAAATATCTTTTTTCAACAATATAAATGGTGACTATATACATGGACCTCGCCAGATGGAATACACAGGAATCAAATCGACTACATCTGTGGAAAGAGACAATGGATAAGCTTGATATAATTGGTCAGAACAAAGCCAGGGGCTGACTGCAGAACAGATCATCAATTGCTCATGTGTAAATTCAAGTCGAAGCTGAAGAAAATTAAAACAAGTCCATGAGAGTCAAAGTATGATCTTGAGTATATCCCACCTGAATTTATACACCATCTCAAGAAATAATTTGATGCATTGCACACTAATGAACGAAGACCAGATGATTTGTGGGATGACATCAAGGACATCGTACATGAAGAAAGCAGAAGTTCATTAAAAAGACAGAAAAGACCAAAAGAGATGTAAGAAGAGGCTCTGAAATGTGCTGTTGAACATAGAGTAGCTAAAGCAAAAGGAAGAAATGGTGAAGTAAAAGATATGAACAGAAGATTTCAAAGAGCAGCTTGAGAAGACAAAGTAAAGTATTATAATGAAATATGCAAACTCCTGGAGTTAGAAACCAAAAGGGAAGAACATGCTCAGCATTTCTCAAGCTGAAAGATCTGAAGGAAAAATTCAAGCCTCGAGTTGTAATGCTGGAGGATTCTATGGTCAAAAAAATTGAACAATGCATCAAGCATCAAAAGAAGATGGAAAGAATACAAAGAGTCACTGTACCAAAAAGAGCTGATCAACATCAACCATTTCAGGAGGTAGTATATGATCAAGGAGGAAGTCCAAGCTGCACTGAAGGTATTGGCAAAAAACAATGCTTCCAGAATTGATGGAATACCAACTCAGATATTTCAACAAATAAATGCAATGCTGGAAGTGCTCACTTGTCTATGGGAAGAGATTTGGAAGATTGCTACTGGCTAACCAACAGAAAGAGATCCATACTTGTACCCATTACAAAGAAAGGTAATCCAACAGAATGCAGAAATTATCAAACAATATCATTAATACCACATGCAAGTAAAATTTTGTTGAAGATAATTAAAAATGGTTGCAGCAGTTTATCGACTGGAAACTACAGAAATTGAATCCAGATTCAGAAGAGGACATGGAACAACGGATATCATTGCTGATGTCAGATGGATCTTGACTGAAAGCAGAGAATACCAGAAAGATGTTTCCCTATTTTTTAAAAAATTTTATTTATTTATTTTTTCTTATTGTGCTTTAGATGAAGGTTTACAGAACAAATTAGCTTCTCATTAAACAATTAGTACACATATTGTTTTGTGACATTGGTTACCAACCCCATGACATGTCAACACTCTCCCTTCTCGAACTTGGGTTCCGTATTACCAGCTTTCCTGTTCCCTCCTGTCTTCTAGTCCTTGCCCTTTGGCTGGTGTGCCCCTTTAGTCTCATTTTGTTTTATAGGCGTGTCTAATCTTTGGCTGAAGGGTGAACCTCAGGAGTGACTTCATTACTGAGCTAAAAGGGTGTCCAGGGTCCATACTCTCAGGGTTTCTCCAGTCTCTGTCAGACTAGTAAGTCTGGTCTTTTTTTGTGAGTTAGAATTTTGTTCTATGTTTTTCTCCAGCTCTGTTGGGGATCCTCTATTGTGATCCCTGTCAGAGCAGTCAGTGGTGGTAGCCAGGGACTATCTAGTTGTGCTGGACTCAGTCTGGTGGAGGCCTTGGTTGTTGTGGTCCATTAGTCCTTTGGACTAATCTTTCCCTTGTGTCTTTGGTGTTCTTCATTCTCTCTTGCTCCAGACGGAGTAAGACCAGTGGAGTATCTTAGTTGGCCTCTCAGAAGCTTTTAAGAATCCAGGTGCTGCTCACCAATGTAGAATGTAGAACATTTTCTTTATAAACTGTGTTATGCCAATTGAGCTAGACGTTCCCCAAGACCATGGTCCCCACAGCCCTCCGCCCAGCAATTCAGTCCCTCAGGGAGTTTGGATGTGTCTATGGAGCTTTCATGACCTTGCCTTGTACAAGTTGTGCTAGCTTCCCCAGTATTGTGTACTGTCTTACCCTTCACCAAAGCTTCCACTTATCTATTGTCTATTTAGTATTTCCTCCTCCCACCCATCCGATCTCTTGTAACCAACAAAGACTTTTTCTTTTTGTGTGTAAACTTTTTCGTGAGTTTTTACAGTAGTGGTCTCATACAATATTTGTCCTTTTGTGATTGACTTATTTCAGCATAATGTCCTCCAGTTTCATCCATGTTATGAGATGCTTCACAGATTCATCATTGTTCTTTCTCGTTGCATAATACTCCATTGTGTGTACGTACCATAGTTTGTTTATCGATTCGTCTGTTGATAGGCATCTAGGTTGTTTCCATCTTTTTGCTATTGTGAACAATGCTGCAATGAACATGGGTGTGCATATGTCTATTTGTGTGACGGCTCTTATTTGTCTAGGATGTATTCCTAGGAGTGGGATTGCTGGATCGTATGGTATTTCTATTTCTAGCTTTCTAAGGAAGCACCATATCATTTTCCAAAATGGTTGTAATCATTTTGCATTCCTACCAGCATTGCATAAGAGTTCTGATCTCCCCGCAGCCTCTCCAACAT